>NC_044992.1:53775264-53815663 GCF_008728515.1 Papio anubis
GCCTGTTTGATCCGGTTCCATCCGGTTTGAGAGGGTTTGAGCCGGTTCGATCCAGTTTGAACCAGTTGGAACCGGTCTGAGCCGGTTCGATCCGGTTTGATCCGGTTTGATCCAGTTCCATCCGGTTTGAGCCGGTTCCATCCGGTTTGATCCGGTTTCATCCGGTTCCACCCGGTTTGATCCGGTTTGATCCGGTTTGATCCGGTTCCATCCGGTTTGAGCTGGTTTGAGCCGGTTTCATCCGGTTCCATCCGGTTTGAGCCGGTTTGATCCGGTTTGATCCGGTTCCATCCGGTTTGAGCCGGTTTGATCCGGTTTGATCTGGTTTGATCCGGTTTGAGCCGGTTTGATCCAGTTTGAACCAGCTTGATCCGGGTTGAGCCGGTTTGATCCAGTTTGAACCGGTTGGAACCGGTCTGAGCCGGTTTGATCCGGTTTGAACCGGTTCCATCCGGTTTGAGCCAGTTCGATCCGGTTTGAACCGGTTCCATCCGGTTTGATCCGGTTTGAACCGGTTCCATCCGGTTTGATCCGGTTTGAGCCGGTTTGATCCAGTTTGAAGCAGTTGAAACCGGACTGAGCCGGTTCGATCTGGTTTGATCCGGTTTGATCCGGTTCCATCCAGTTTGATCCGGTTTGATCCGGTTTGATCCGGTTTTATCCGGTTTGAGCCGGTTTGATCCAGTTTGAAACGGTTGTTACCGGTTTGAACCGGTTCCATCCGGTTTGTGCCGGTTCGATCCTGTTCTATCCGGTTTGATCCGGCTTGATCCGGTTGGAACCGGTTTGAGCCGGTTTGAACCAGTCTGAGCAGGTTCGATCCGGTTTGAGCCGGTTTGATCCGGTTTGAGCCGGTTTTATCCGCTTTGAACCGGTTGGAACCGGTCTGAGCCGGTTCGATCCAGTTTGATCCGGTTCCATCCGGTTTGTTCCGGTTTGAGCCGGTTTGATCCGGTTTGAACCAGTTGGAACCAGTCTGAGGCGGTTCGATCCGGTTTGATCCGGTTCCATCCGGTTCGATCCGGTTTAAACCGGCTTGAGCCGGTTTGATCCGGTTTAAACCGGCTTGAGCCGGTTTGATCCGGTTTGAGCCGGTTTGATCCGGTTTTAACTGGTTCGATCCGGTTTGATCCGGTCTGATCCAGTCTGAACCGGTTTGAGCCGGTTTTATCCGTTTCAACTAGTTTGAGCTGGTTTGATCCGGTCTGATCCAGTCTGAACCGGTTTGAGCCGGTTTTATCTGTTTCAACTAGTTTGAGCTGGTTTGATCAGACCGGATAAAACTGGATAGAACTCCATCAAACCGGATCAGACCGGATAGAACCGGTTCAGACCTGATAAAACCGGGTCGAACTGGATCAAACCGGATCGAGCCTGATCAAACCGGATCCAGCTGGATCGAACCGGATCAGCCAGGATCGGACCGGATTGAACCGGATCAAGCTGGATGAAACCGGATCAGACCGGATCGAACCGGATGAAGCTGGATCAAACCAGATCAGACCGGATCGAACAGGATAAAACTGGGTAAAACCGGATCAAACCGGATCGGGCCAGTTAGAATCGGATCAAACCAGATCGAACCGAGTCAAACGGGATAAAACTGATTCAGACCGGATAAAACCGGATAGAACCGGATAGAACTGGATCAAGCTGGATTAAAGCTGATCAAACCGGATCGAGCCAGATCAAACCGGATAAAACCGGATCGAACCGGATCAGACTGGATGAAATCGGATAAAACCGGTTCAGAGCGGATAAAACCGGATAGAACCGGATCAAACCCGATCCAACCGTATCAGACCGCATAAAACCGGTTCAGACCGGATAAAACCGGATACAACCGGATCAAACCCGATCAACCGTATCCGGGCATACGAAGCGGATACAACCGGATAGAACCGGATCAAACCCTATCCAACCATATCAGACCGCATAAAACCGGTTCAGACCGGATAAAACCGGATACAACCGGATCAAACCCGATCCAACCGTATCAGACCGCATAAAACCGGTTCAGACCGGATACAACCGGATAGAACCGGATCAAACCCTATCCAACCGTATCAGACCGCATAAAACCGGTTCAGACCGGATAAAACCAGATAGAACTGGATCAAACCCAATCAAACCGGATCAGACCGGATATAACTGGTTCAGACCGGATAAAACCAAATCGAACCAGATCTAGCTGGATCAAACCGGATCAGACCGGTTCGAACTGGATCAAACCGGATAGAACCGGATCAAACCGGGTTGAGCCAGGCCGAACCGGATCAAACCGGGTCAAACCGGATAAAACCGGTTCAGACCGGGTAAAACCGGATCAAACTGGATCGAACTGGATCAAACTGGATCGAACCGAATCAGACCTGATAAAACGGGTTCAGACCGGATCAAACCAGATCGAACCGGATCGAGCCAGATCAAACTGGATCAAACCGGATCGAGCCGGATCAAACCGGATAAAACCAGATCGGACCGGATCAAGCTGGATCAGATCGGATTTAACCGGATCAAACCGGATGAGACCGGATAAAACCGGATCGAATCGGATGAAACCGGATCGAGCCAGGTCAAACCGGATAAAACCGGATCGAACTGAAAAGAACCGGATCGAACTGGATCAAACCGGATCGAGCCAGATCAAACCGGATGAAACCGGATCGAACCGTAAAAAACCGGATCGAACCGGATCGAGCCAGATCAAACCGGATAAAACCGGATCGAACCGAAAAAAACCGGATCGTACCGGATCAAACCGGAGAAAACCGGATCGAACCGGAAAAAACCGGATCGAACTGGATCAAACCGGATAAAACCGGGCCGAACCAGAAAAAACCGGATCGAACCGGATCAAACCGGATCGAGCCAGATCAAACCGGATAAAACCGGATCGGACCGGATCATCCCGGATCGGAGCGGATAAAACCGTTTCAGACCGGATAAAACCGGAACAAACCGGATCGAACCGGATCGAGCCAGATCAAACCAGATCAAACCGGTTCAGACCGGATAAAAGCGGATCAAACCGGATCGAACCAGATCAAACTGGATCAAACCGGATCAAGCTGGAGCAAACCGGATCAGCCCGGATCGGACTGGATCAGGCCGGATAAAACCGGTTCAGACCGGATAAAACCGGATCAAACGAGATCGAACCAGATCAAACCGAATCGAACCGGATCAAACCGGATCGAGCTGGATGAAACCGGATCAAACCAGATCGGACCGGATCAAACCGAATGAAACCGGATCAGACCGGATCAGACCAGATAAAACGGGTTCAGACCAGATAAAACCGGATAGAACCGGATCAAACCGGATCGAGCCAGATCAAACCGGATCAAACCGGATCAGCCCGGATCGGACCAGCTCAGACCGGATAAAGCCGGTTCAGACCGGATAAAACCGGATCGAACCGGATCAAACCAGATCGAGCCAGATCAAACCGGATAAAACCCAGTCAAACAGGATCAAACCGGATCAAACCGGATCAAGCTGGATCAAACCGGATCAGCCCGGATCGAACCGGATCGAACCGGATTGAGCGAGATCAAACCAGATAGAACCTGGTGGAACAGGATCAAACCGGATCAAGCTGGATCAAACCAGATCAGCCTGGATCGAACCGGATCAAACCGGATCGAGCCAGATCAAACCGGATCGAACCGGATCAAGCTGGCTGTTCCGACGACCCGATCCAGATGTCCGACCAGTCCAGATTGAGCCAGATCAAACCGGTTCAAACCGGATAAAGCTGGATCGAACCGGTATCGACCGATCTTTAACTGGACCGCTACTCAGCAATAACCAGCTTGTGTCTTTTCTCCTCTTTATATATATCATATGATGAGCCAGACATATAGAGAAAGAAATGCACCCGGGAAAGTTACCCTGAGCTATGTGAGATTCTACAGTGACGGAGATGGTTTAACCTGTTGCACTTGTTCTTGATCTGGTGTTGTTTGGAACAGCTCACCTTTGAACAGGCAAAGACAGGCACACCCAAGCCAGCCTCTCGGGCTGGGGCAGGCAGCTCACACTCCCATGAAGATGCCACTCTCGAGCCACCAAGGTGTCTAATGCAGCCTGCCTGGGCCAGCTACCCTGGTGTGCTGAGGGCACTAGCCAAGGGGAGGCCACAGCCCACCTGCAGGTCCCCACCCTGAGCTGTGGGTGAGGCTCCACCCGGCAGTGCCCTCAATTTTATGGAATTCCCTGAGAACCGGAAGAGATGGCACTATGAAGACCTATCGAAGGCCATTACATTTTCACCTCCTCCTGGTTCCAGCCATGCCAGGGTCTCGTCCCTCCTCCAGTGCAGCAGCAAACGACAGGACTGCTTTAAGCCTGGCCAGTTAGAACCCACCACTGCTGTCTGGCCCAGTGTGCTGGAGGACTGGGCTGGTGTAGCCGGACACCAGGCTGGATCTCGGCTTTGCCATCTGTAAGTGACAGACTGAATCATGTGGGCTGTGTCTGCCAGTTGGCTGAGCTCTCATGGAAGTGAACAGCCCTCCTTTGCGCCGCTGCCGCTGCTGAGCTCAGGAACTGCATGACTGCTTTGTGCTCACACTGTTGCCATTGTCCGACTCCTTGCAGGGCCGTGGGTCCCTGCTTGCCCAGGGCATCTGGCTGTTGCAGCCTCTGCTTAGGACCCTTGCTTGGAGTACTCATCTTCTGGACTGTACTCTGCAGCCTGCACATTCTTGGCTACCTGGGAGCCTCCCCACAGCCAACACCGGCTGGTCAGGGAGTCTCCCTTCCACACACACCCCATTTGTGACCTGTCACTCTGATGTGGAGAAGTGTGTGTGTACCCCAACCACCCTGGAATTGTCAGCTGTGAAAGGGAACAGTAGCCCATCCAGTACCAGAAGCGACTGGGGAGGGCTTTCAGCAGCAAATGTGGGCCCCATCCATCTACCCTGCTTATGGAGAACGTTTAGCCCAGGACCAGGGCTGGTCCCGCGGTGGGAGAGACACAGGGAGTGATGGGCAAGGCTGGAACAGTGTTCAGGGTTGGGGATGACAGCTTTGCTGGCTGCAGTCACAGCATGGTTCTTTTGAGCTTGAGCCTTCCTTCAAACCCCTGCTTGCCCTAAGAGAGGCATGCCTGGTGTCTATGTCTAGTTGGGCCTGCAGTGTCCCCCTGAGAAAGATGGGTCACCTCTGCAGATGCAGCAGTGCCTTGAGGGTGGGCACGATCCGCGCCCTGTGCACCACTACAGAAACAGTACAGTGGTTCCTCAAAATAGAACTACTTCATTTGACCCAGAAACTCCATTCAGGGTGTGTGATCAAAAGAATTGAAAAACAGGGATTCAGGCCGGGCATGGTGGCTCATGCCTGTAATCCCAGCACTTTGGGGAGGCCGAGGGCTGGATTATTTGTGCCTGCAGCTTTAGACCAGCCTGGTAAACATGGTGAAGCCCCATCTCTACTAAAATACAAAAAATTAGCCAGAAAACACACAGTAGTGGTGCCGCGACCTCTAATTCCAGCTACTTGGGAAGCCACCGGGCCAGCTGGAGATCATGCCACTGAACTCCAGCCTGGCAACAGAGTGAGACCCCAATCTCCAAAAAAAAAAAGAAAGAAAGAAGAAAGAAAGAAAGAAAGAAAGAAAGAAAGAAAGAAAAGAAAGAAAGCAGAGAGAGAGAGAAAGAAGGGAGGGAGGGAGAGAGGAGGGAGGGATGGAAGAAGGGAGGCAGGGAGGGAGGGAGGAGGGAAAGAAAAGAAAGAGAAAGAAAGCCAGGATCACTGATATTTGTACACAACCAAGGCCGCAATCATATTTTCACAATGGCCAAAAATGTTGATGGATGACTGAACTAACTGTTGATGGATGAGTGATTTTTCCAAATGTGGTCTATACATACACAAACTGATTCACTTTATAAAGAAAAGGAAATCCTGACCCCTGCCACAGCACATGGGTGAACCTTTGAGACATTATGCTGCGGAAATTAGACAGCCACAGTGGAGGACCAACACTGCAAAGGATGTCACTTATACAGGGTACTCAGAGTGGTCAAAATCTAGCGGGTGGTCACAGCAGATTGGGTGCTCAGGGGCTAGGGCAGGGGATGGAAAATTGTTTAATGGGCACAGAGGTTCAGTTTTATAAGATAAAAGAATTGTGGCCAGGGCAATAGTGGCTCGCCACCAGTAATTCCAACACTTTGGGAGGCCAGGCGAGATCACTTGAGGCCAGGAGTTCAAACCCGACCAACATGGTGAAAACCCTGCCTCTACCAAAAACACACACAAAATTAGCCAAGCATGGTGGTGCACGCCTGTACTCCTGCTTTGGGAGGCTGGAGGTGGGAGAATTGCTTGAACTGGGGGAGGAGGTACAATGAGCAGAGATCATGCCACTGCACTTGGCCTGGGTGTCAAGCAGAGTAAGACTCTGGTCTCAAGAAAAGAATTCTGGTTGCACAACAATATTTTATGTACTTAACGCCTCTACCAAATATAACAATGGTTAAGATGAAAAATATTACATGTATTTTGCCACAATCAAGTGTTTAAAAGAATATTAGATATTATATCCAATGACATATAACTTGTTGATAAAACTGTGCAAAATAAAACAATACGCATTCTTTTAAAAAAAAGTGCCCCCGTGAGGCTACAGGATGAGAGATACTGAGTCTTTATCCACCAGCTCTGTTCCTCCTTCATGGGCTGAGGACTGTTCCTCCCAGGGCATTCCATCCCATGAACTTCCAGGCTGCCTTGTTCCCAGGCTGCTGAGCCCCTCTGGCAGGCACTCGAAGAGGTGACAGTCTGGTGCACGTGTACAGGACATGTACCCCAGCCTGGGGCCTCGCAGAAGTGGGCTTTCGGAGGGACCCATTTCAGTGGGCATTCCTCACAGGGCTCACTGACCCCCTTTGGCACCTGCTCCACTATCTCAGTCCCTCACAAGAGGTGACTGTGGATCTCTCCAATGTACAGAGATGAAGAACCTCACTCAGAGAGGTTGAGTGATCTGCCCGCTGTACAAAGTTAGGAAGTCACACAGATGCCAACCAGGTGATGGCTCCAAGTCTGTTCCTTAGCTTCCATGCTGTGCTGCCCTGCATGGATGAAGAGGTTATTAGAGTTCAAGACAAGTCACCTGGACCAACATGGAGAAACCCTTGCCCTTCCAAAATACAAAATTAGCTGCACAAGCAGGAGCCTGCATCCTTCCAGCTACTGGGAGGCTGAGGCAGGAGAATCACTCACCCAGAAGTGGAGGTTGCAGTGAGCCGAGACTGTGCCGCTGCACGCAGCCTGAGCAACAAGAGAGAGACTCCTTCCTCAAAAAAAAAAAAAAAAAAAAAAAAAAAAAAAGACATATCATCTACAATATGAGTAATAATATGCCTGAAAAAAATAAGGAAAGCACAGTAAAGCATCATCAGAATACTGCATCAGCTGTTAAACAATACCAACAATAAACGATGGCAGATTCTTCGAAGTCTCCACCCATAATGCCATGTTTCTCATTGCAAGGTTACTGTACACTGCATTTTGTTTTTAGGGGTGAGAAGAAGTCGTTTAAAGGACCAGGAAATGGACCTAGGGATGAGAGGAGATTCTGATCAATGGCTTTAAATGCTTCATCCAAAGTCATTTGCCTCATTAACAATGGTTGTTGTCTTAGAAGTTCTCTCTTTATGCATAAACTACATGATTTCTGGTCCTGTTATGACCGTGTACTGCTCCTGGTCTTTCCATGTTCATCACATATTTTCATGTCGTGTCTATAGACCCTTTCTTCTGCAATATTAGCAATATCATCTCATTGTCACAATTATCACTATCACTGTAATCCAAACCATTTTAGCTTACTTTCACCATCCATAGTGACAACTAGAGCTTAATTAACAATGTTAAATGTTTTTCCTTCTGCGCGTAGCTCAGACTGCAACCCTTAGTAGTATTTAGGAGGCCAAGGTGGACTTGAGCCTAGGTGTTTGAGATCAGCCTGAGCGGCCCATGGAGAAACCCATCACTACAAAAAATAGAAAACCTAGAATAATTAGCTGGTTTGGTGGTGCATAACACGGGGTTCCCGCTACTTCGAGAGGCTGAGGGAGTAAAAAATCACTCTTGCCACTGCACTCCAGCCCCTGGGCTTATTGCAAAACGAGTTCCGTCTAAAAAAAAAGTTTTTCAATTATCCCTTCATAGCTTACTGAAGGACTCTGAAAGTATATATAGGGGCCCATTTCTATCATTTCTTCTCACCTCCACCCTCATTCACAGGATTGGTTCAGTAGCAAGCATAGCCCCCTGCTCTGTAACTGACTTCATCTCCCTCAGGACAGAAGGTTCTTTACTGCTACCTATAGACTTACTCTCTACCTCTGATACTGGTGCCCTTTTTTCCACCTTTTCCATCTATTGATGTGTAATTGGCACAAATTCTGATTGTATATATTTATGTACAATGTAATACTTGATATATCTATATATTGTGATATGATTAACATAATCAATCACCTCCCATATTACTATTTGTGTACGCAAAGTGTGTGTGTGTGTGTGTGGTGAGAAATACCAAGATCCCACCCTTCTAGTAACTTCAAGTGTGTAATATAGTAACATTAATTATAGTCACCATGATGTACATTAGATATATAGAAATTATCTTCAAAAGCTTTGAAACTTTGATTAATACATCTCTATTTCCCTACCCCCGATTCCTAAACACCATTCTACTTCCACCTCTATGGGTTTGATTTTTCTAGATTCCATATGTAAGTGAGATCATGCATTATTTTTCTTTGTTTAACTTATTTTATTTAGTAAGCATAAAGTCCTCCATGTTCATTCATATATTATGGCAAATTTTATTTTCTTTGCTTCTTGAAGCACTTCAACACAGTCCTAATAGTCCCATTGTGCAAATATAAGTGTCACATTTTTGGTTCTTTGTCTTCATCTGGTGATAGATTATGTTGGTTGATTCTATATCTTGACTATTGTGAATAAAGGTAAAATGCCAGTGGAGTGCAAATATTCAGTGACATAATGGATTTCATTTACTTTTAGATTATACCCAGAAGCGGAATTGCTGGATCACATGATAGTTTTATTTTACCCTATGAGGAAACGCCTTAGTGTTTTTCATAGGCTGTACCAATTTATATCCCTCACCAAACTATACGGGGTTCTTTCTACATCCTCCAAAACTAATTATCTCCTATTTTGATAATTGCCATTTTTAACATGTGCAAGGTGATATATATCATTGTGATTTTGATTTGGAGTACCCAATGTGATTAATGATGTTGAATTTTTTTCATATACCTTACCATTTGTATTTCTTTCTTTGGAGAAATGACTTTCGATGTACTGTAGTACCACAGAGTTTTTGTTTCTTGCTATGAGTTGTTTGAGTTCCTTATATATGTTGATACACCTCATCAAATGTATACTTGCAAAATACTTTTTATTCCTTCAGTTTTCTCTTTCATTCTGTTATTTCTATATGCAGAAGTTTTTAGTTTGATGCAACTGTTTACCTTACTTTTGCTTTTGTTGCCTGTAATACTTTTTGGGGTCATATCCAAGAAATCATTGCTCAGACCAATGTAATAACAAGCTTTTCTCTATGTTTTCTTTCTAGTAGTTTCATCGTTTCAGGTCTACAAAGTATAGTATCCCATTAATTTTGGCGCACGTCGTGTAAGATAAGAGTCCAATTTCCCTCTTCTGCATACAGATACCCAGTTTTTCCAACATAACTTATTAAAGAGATTGTCTTTTGCCCGTTGTGTGTTCTTTCTTAAATACCAACTGACTATAAGTGTGTGGACTTATTTCTGGGCTCTCTATTCTGTTCCATTGGTCTATACATCTATTTTTATGCCAGTACTATGCTGTTTTGATTGCTGTAGGTTTGCATTATATTTTGAGGTCAGGTAGTATGATACCTCCAGCTTTGTTCATTTTGCTCAAGAAAACTCTGGCCTTGCAAGGTCTTTTGTGGTTTCATATAAAATTTGATATTGTTTTTTCTATTTCTATAAAAACAAGTCTTTAGAATTTTGATAAGTATTATGCTAAACCTGTAGATTTCTTCAGATGATATAAATGTTTTAGCGTTATTAATTCTTCCATTTATTTTGACTTTTTCAACTTCTTTTTTCAATGTTTTGTAGTTTTGAGCATACATATCTTTTACCTTCTTAAGTGTGTGTTTACATATTTTATTCTTTTTGATGCTGTTGTAAATGTAATTTTTTTCTCTATTTTTTTCTGATATTTGCTATTACTGCATAAAAACTCAACTTGATTATTGTATGCTAATATTTTATCCTGCAAGTTTCCTGAGTTTGTTTATTAGTTCTAGCAGTTGGTGTTGTGCTTTCTTCGTTGCTGTTGAGGCTTTAGGATTTCCTATGTGTAATATTGTATTGCTTGAGAACAGAAAATGTTACTTCTTTCTTTAACAAGTTAGATGGCTTTATTTCTTTTTCTTACTGAATTCTTCTGGCTAGAAGTTCCAGTACTATGTTGAGTAGAAGTGGGTAAAGTGATCATTTTCGTCTTGGTCCTGATCTTGGAGAAAAAGTTTCAACATTTTACTGTTATGATGTTAGCTGTAGTCTTGTCATACATGGCCATTACTATGTTGAGGTATATTCTTTTTGTACTTATTTTGTTGAGTTTTCATCATGAAATGATATTAAATTTTATCGGATTTTTTTTGCATCTGTTAAGATGGTCATACAATATTGATCCTTCTGGTAACATAGTGTTTTACATTTATTGATTTGCAAATATCAAACCAATCTTACACCCCAGCAATATATTTCATTTGAAAATGGCATATGATCCTTTTAATTTGCTGTTTAATTCAATTTGCTAGTATTTCATGGAGGATTTTTGTCTCATGTTCATCAGAGATATTGACCTGTAATTTTCTTTTCTCTTTAGTGTCCTTGTCTATCTTTGATGTCATGATAATTCTGGCATTGTAAAATGAGTTTAGAAGTGTTCTCCACTCTTCAATTTTTTAAAAGGGTTTCAGAACAAAATGGTATTCATTCTTTTTTAAATGTTTCATGAAATTAACCAGTAAAGCCATCTGGTCTTGAGCTTTATTTGTTGCTGTCGTTGTTGGGTTTTTAATTACTGACTCAACCTTATTACTTGTTACTGACCAGTTCGTATTTTCTATTTTTCATAAATCAGTTTTGGTAGATAATATGTTTCTAGGAATTTATCTATTTTTTTCTGGTTAAGCAATGTGTTGCTATATAACTGTTCCAGAAGTCTAAGACCCTTTGTATTTGGGGAGTATCAGTTGTAAAATCTTTTTATTTATAATTTTATCTATTTGAATCTTTTCTGTTTTTCATACACTTACTAATGATTTGTCCATTTGTTCTTCTTAAAAAAAAAAAAAAAATTCTTGGCCGGGCATGGTGGCTCACACCTATAATCCCAGCAATTTGGGAGGCCAAAATGGGCAGATCACAAGGTCAAGAGATCAAGACCATCCTGGCTAATATGGTGAAACCCCGTTTCACCATATTAGTGGAGATGAATTCCCATAGCTATTGTTTGTCTAGAAAAGTCTGTATCTCTCCTTCATTTCTGAAGGATACCCGTGATATGTATAGTGAAAAAACTCCAGTTTTTTTTTTAATTTCTTTTGTATTTCTACTTTGATTCATTTGTTCTTCAGGATTGCATTATTTAATTTTCACATATTTGTGAACTTTCTATTTTTCTCCTGTTATTTATTTCTAGTTTCATAGCATTGTAATTATAAGAGATACTTGATATGATTTCAATCTTCTTAAATTGTTAAAACTTGCTCTGAGGCCTAACATATGATATATCCTGGGGAATGTTCTGTGTGTGCTTAAAAAGAATGTATATTCTGCACCTGTTGGATAAAATGCTTCATCTATATCTACTGGGTCTATTTGGTCTATAATGTTATTCAAGTCTTCTGTTTCCTTACTTATTTTCCATCTAAATGATCTGTTCATTATTGAAAGTGGGGTATTAATGATCCCTACTATCATATTGCTGTTTTTCCTTTTAGTTGCATTAATATTTGTTTTATATATTTAGGTGCTCCAATGTTGGGAGCATATTTATGATTGTTATATCTTCTTGATAAATTGCCCCCTTTCTCATTATATGATGACTTTACTTGTTTCCTGTATCAGTTTTTGACTTAAAGTATATTTAGTCTGATGTAAATGTGGCTATCCCCACCTTCTTTTGGTTACCATTTGCAGGAAATACCTTTTTCCATTCCTTTACCTTCAGCCTATTCATGTCCTTAAAACGAAAGTGAGTCTCTTCTGGCAACATATAATTGTATCTTTTTATAATCAATTCAGTCACTCTGTGTCTTTTCATTAGGTAATTTAATCCATTTACATTTATGTTTAAAGTAATTATTGGTAGGTAAGAACTTTACTACTGCCATTGTGTTCATTATTTTCTGATTGTTTTGTAGTCCCTTTATTTCTTCTTCTCTTATTGTCTTCTTTTGTGATTTTATGATTTTTTTTTTGTATTGGTATGTTTTGATTTCTGTATCTTTATGTTTTGTTATCTACTACAGGGTTTTTGTGTGTTTCCTATGAGGTTTCCATAAAACACTTTTTAGTTGTAAGAGTCTATGTTAAGCTGATAACAACTTACCTTCAATTGTATACAAAAACTCTCTTTGTTTACTTCTCCTTCTCTGACAGTATATGTTATTTTAGGTCACCATTTACTATTAACATATTTTATATATTTTGTATCCATTAATTTAGGTATAGTTTTTGTTTGTGTGTGTGTGTGTGTTTTTATCTGTTTGTTTGTTTGTTTTTAGAGATGGGATCTCCCTCTGTCACCCAGGATGAAGTCCAGTGGCACAGCCATAGATCACTGCAGCCTTGAACTCCTGGGGTAAAACAATCCTCCTATCTCAGCCTCCCTAGTGGCTGGGACTACAGGTGCATGCCACCATGCCTGTCTATAGTTATTTTAATACTTTTTGCTTTTTAACTTTTGTATTAGAGTTAAAGGTGACTTACACATGACTATTACAATATTTGAGTATTCTGATTTTTTCTATATTCTTACCTTTTCAGTGAGTTTGATACTTATGTATATTTTCATGTTGTTAGTCCTTTCATTTCAACTTGAAGAACTACCTAGGATTTCTTGCAAGGCAGGTCTAGTGGAGATGAATTCCCATAGCTATTGTTTGTCTAGAAAAGTCTGTATCTCTCCTTCATTTCTGAAGGATACCCGTGATATGTATAGTATTCTTGGTTGGCAGTTTTGTTTTGTTTTGTTTTTTCATTCAGCACTCACATATATCATCCCATGCTTTCTGGGCCTGCAAGATTGCTACTGAGAAATCCTTTGATAGTCTTAAGGAGTTCCCCTTGTATGTGACAAGTTGTTTTTCTCTTGCTGTTTTCAAAGTTTTCTCTTTGTCTTTGACTTTTGATAATTTCATTATAATATGTCTTGGTAAAGATCTCCTTATGTTTAATCTATTTTGGATTATCTGTGCTTCATGAATCTGAGTACTCATTTCCCTCTCAGATTTGGGAAGTTTTCTGCCATTATTTATTTAAATTACTTTTCACCTTCTTTCTCTTTCTCTATTCCTTCTGGGAATTCCATAATGCACATATCATTTTACTTTATGTCTCATAAGTCCCATAGGCTTCTTCATTTTTTAAATTGTTTTTCTGTTTCTTTGACTTGATAATTTCTTTTTTTTTTTTTTTTTTTTTTTTGAGACGGAGTCTCGCTCTGTCGCCCAGGCTGGAGTGCAGTGGCCGGATCTCAGCTCACTGCAAGCCCCACCTCCTGGGTTCACGCCATTCTCCTGCCTCAGCCTCCCGAGTAGCTGGGACCACAGGCGCCCGCCACCTCGCCCGGCTAATTTTTTGTATTTTTTAGTAGAGACGGGGTTTCACCGTGTTAGCCAGCATGGTCTCGATCTCCTGACCTCGTGATCCGCCCATCTCGGCCTCCCAAAGTGCTGGGATTACAGGCTTGAGCCACCGCGCCCGGCCGACTTGATAATTTCAAATGACCTGTCATCAAACTTGCTGATTCTTCTCCTTGATCAAGTCTGCCATTTAAGGTCTCCATAGAATTTTTCAATTCAGTCATTGTGTTCTTTACCTCCTGAATGACTGTTTTTTATAGTTTCTATCTCTTTGTGTAACTTTTATTTTGTATGTTGTTTTTCAGACTTCCTTTCGTTGTCTATGTATGTTTTTTATAGCTCACTGAGGTTTTTTTGTTTCTTTATTTTGAGTTATTTGTCTGATAGTTCACAGATCTCCATTTCTTCAGTTATTGATGGTGTCATGTTTCCCGGGTTATTCATTATCTTAGTGGACTTTTATAGGTGTCTTCACATTTGAAAAAGTAGATACCTTTTCCAGTCCTTACAGACTGACTTTGGCAGGGAAAGCACTTTACCATTCAACCTGCTCACAGATTCTAGCAAGCCATTTGTTGGTGTCTACTGGTAGGCTTCCTACTACCATCCTTAGGTAGTCTGGCCTGGAATCTGGGTCCATACGCTGGCTTGGTGCCAGGTTCCATCTGGGTGGGCCTAGTGACTGGGTACCCAAAGATAGGCATTGAATCTGGGTCCACAAAGGGGATCCTAGAGCCTGTACTTGCAGAAGCCAGCAGGAAGCATTGATTTACAGGAGCTGATATGGGACTGGAAAAAGCCTGGCTTTTGGGTCCATTGGAATAGACCTGAAGGCTAGGTCTGCAGGGGCCAGCCAGATCCTGGAGTGGTCCAGGAACTTTACTCTACAGATGCGAGCCCAGCTTCTGGGTTATAGGGGCTGGCCTGGAGCCTGGATCCACAGTAGCCAGATAAGCACCAGAGTCTACTGGAACAGGCCTGGACCCTGGATTCACTAGAGTGGGCCTGGAGCTTGGGTCTTCTGGAGTGTGGGGCTGCAGGGGATAGCCTACTGTTGTGGTGGGCCTCGCCTCTGAGTCTGTGGTGGTTAGCCTGGACCCTGGGGCTATGGGAGCTGACTTGACATCAAGGTTCATTTGGGGTAAGCCTGTTGCTGGAATGCACAGTGAAGTCAAATGTAAACTTCACATGCCCTTTCCCCTGCTTTGAGTATCTCTCTCTGTGCTGTTCTGCCCAGGCTTGGGGAAGTAGTGACATAGTTAATGTGAAACTATCCTTCCCGTTCACCTCAATGCATTTTGTCTTATTTTTGTGCTCCACCTAAGTGCTGTGATCTCTCACCTGGATTCCTTAGCTTTTGTGAAGGATTTTTCATGCATAAATGGTTATTCAAATTGATGGTTCTGTTAGGGAATGAGCACTGGAGAGTTTATTCCCCGCCGCCTTCCCGTCACCAAAATCTCTTCAATTTCTCAATAATGTTTTAACAAAAGGCTCAATATTTGTATTTTGTGATGAAACATGCAATTATATAGCCAGTCCTGTTCAGAAAGTCCTTGGAGTTCTTAGCTACGCCCACCATTCAGCATACACTATTGCATCATCATCATAACTCCTTTTATTAACATTGCAAAGCACTTGCCTCTATGTTTCATATTAGTCGTTTCTTTATGTTCTTCCTACATTAATGTTCACCAAGTTTTCACTCTGCTGTCAGATTTTATCTTTTTATTCTTTTGGAGAAGTCACATGCCTGTCACATTTGCGCTTCTTTAGTTCACAGACCAAGTTGATATATAACCTGAAATAGTTTATAACTTTATTTTGACTTCTCAGATACAGACTCTTTTGGACATTTTTAAAAGTACTCTTAGCTTAGAACAAAGGCTCTCATAGTAGAAGTTTTCGATCAAATATAATTGATATTGTAAAGGTCCCTGAGGGGGGAAAAAAAGTGTGTACTTCCAAGTGGAAAGATTTCTAGCTTATAAATTTCTTTCCTATCCTAAAAAGCATCTAGTACCTTTTAGCTTTAGCAAGCACACCATTTTGGCCAGTCAATGTATGACACCACCAGAGAAGGTGCCTACTAGAGTAAGTAAGTGTAGGATAATTGAAAGTTTACAAATTAGCACATTTCATTGCTTTAAAGTGTCAACTCAGACATAGGAGGTAGAATATCCATAAGAAATAATGTAAACTTAATTATTTAAAAGAAGACATAATTCTACAAGTTTTTAAAAACCTTTAGACCCATGTCTCAAGGTTTAATCTTCTATTTAATTTATCTGCCAACAATGCCATAGTAGAAGTGAAATAAGCTGGTTTTTAAAACTAGTGAAACTGTTCACATTAGGGGAGATTTTAGACACATTAAAATCAGATTCACCTTTTCTGGTCTAAAAACAAAACAAAATCCAACAGAATACTTGAAGAATTGTGAGGAAATAGTAGACATATTGTGTATTTCATAATTAGCTTAAAGTTTGCTTTAACATTTTAAGGTGTTTTTTTCTTTCTTCATAACATTCATTGACTCTATTTAGCCAACATTTAATACAATTATTTCAAGTTTATCAGGCAATAAACTTTGGTGAAGTTTCTTTGATTTGAAAATAAGTGAGTAAAAAATGGAGCATTAAATATGTATTATTTATCATCTAGACTTAGAAAAACATGGAATCCTTTACTACTGGTTTTCAAATTAGACCTCTGCTGAGTAACTTCTATCGACTTGTTTTAAAACAGTGTGTAGACCTGTAAAACTTCCAAAACACTTTACTGAAAAAAAAATGAATGGAGTTACTGTTTGGGCAAACTGACCTCTTTGGTTAAACAATTAAATCCAACTTCTAGGAACTCTTGAATATTATAATTTTTAAAATTAAGTCCATAAAATTTCACTTCAGAGTGCTTAAATTCTGCAGCCCTGAGTTAGGATCTGAAGATTAATGAGATAGTTTATCGTCACTAACTAGCCCACAAGAGAATGAATACCACTAATTCATCAACAAAAACCGGCCCCCAAATGAGGACAGCCATAGAGAAAAAACACGAAGCCACCCACACGTAGTAACATACACAGTATAATTGAGTGTTTTTCAATATTGACTGCACATCAGAGTAACCTACATATGTGTGTGCAGAGGCTGGCGGTGTGGAAGATCAGGGCAGTGCCTACCATGCATGAGATCCCACCCTGCACTTCTCCCTGGATTTATTTGGTTCTTGGTGGAGCTGGGAACTGGGTATACTGAAAGCATCCCAAGTATTTTTAATTGGCACTTCATGGATAAAATTATTTTTTTCAATTTGTCACTAAGAATGTTAATACAGCCTCAGACAAATGAGTAATGGATTCATTGTAGCTGCACCTATAGGTTTGCATGAAAAAAGTCTCAATATCACTTTTCCATGTGAAAGAAGTTTCACGCCAAAATAAATGTGGGCACTTTCCTAAAACAGAGCCCTGAATTGTGGTGGTGAAGGTTCTGCTTGCTTTGTTTCACTTTGTGTTTTCATCTGTGGGCATGATACTACAGCTGGAAATCAAAGCAGCATGTGGTAGTGGGCTGGGGAGAAAACCAAATGAGGACAAAAAAGCACAAATACAAAAAATAAACATAAGTCAGCCAGAAAGGTTGGGTAGTTTTCTTCATCTTCTGTGAGGTTAATTAACTGCACAGTATGTCTTTGCCACCTGATGCATCCAGCATCCCAGAAGGCTCCACCTCCACAATCTAAATTATAATGATGCCTGACGGTTGTGCAAATTTCTTTAGTTTAACTAGAATAACGAATCATTCTGGACAATGCAAAGTGAACCTTAACCATATCCATATTATAAACTGAATTTCCGCTGCAGGATCTTACTGAGGCCAAGAGCTGGCAGGGCAACAGATTCGACAACACACGCTTCTGCACTGCTGTGAGAGGTCCTACCCACACTATATCAAACTCACCAAATGCCCCCATCAACCCACATTAAAAATTACTCAAAAGCTTTTACAAGGAGTATTATAAATTTGCTTTTAAACCATTCACTCAGAGCCCTTTCATTTCATTATAATTGACCATATATTCGCAACTTTGAAGAATTGAAAAAAAATTATCCCATAGATTGTTTTCAAATTATGAAGATGGTCAAGTTACCTCGTGAACAACACCTAACTAAACATTATTTGGTTTTTGTGAGTTTTGTCCTTCAGTTTTACATCAAACATTTCTTTTCTAGCTAAGATACCAGATATTATCATAGTCCTCTTAACATCTCTTAAGCCCTAGACTTGTGCCTAAGTATCTGATGAATAAATAAGACCTTGGTGCTCCTCAACTCGAAGATTCCAATGAGAGACTGAATCCACAAAAAGGAGAGTGCACGCGGAACATGGTATGTGACAAATGCGAACTCTGAGCTGCATTCCTGGGCGACAGCCAAGTTCAGAGCAGACAGGACTGGGTCATGGCCTGCCAGCTACTCTATTCCTCCTTTCCTCCAACTGTGAACTTCACTTCAAGCCTTTTTCCTCTGGCAAAGCTGGTTTCCGGCCTGCCTTTGAGTTCCCTGCCAACTGCCAGTGCGATTGTGGCTGATTCACAGCAAGTTCGAGTGAATAGCCTTGCTTATTTTCATTCAACTAGTCTTCCTTTATTTCCAAGCCAGCAAGGAAATACGGGAAAGGAGCTGATGACTGACTCCACATCTGACTTCTAATGATGTCTTTCATTCCAGCTTGCGTTTAGAGGTCTACATGACATTATACACCTAATGAAGAGAGAGGGAATCAGCGGTTTACACTGTAGAGACTAAAGAATTTGGTAATTCAATACCATAGCAGTATAGTCCATTCTGATAAAATATTGGTGCATTTTAAAATAATAAAGTTTTTAATAATCATTTTTAGAAGCAGACTAATCTGCAGAGAGGTGGCCTTTATGCAAAACACCACACAAGCCCTGGTCAAAGATAAGAATCATTTAGCATGTAAAATGCTAATGATGACTGAGATATGTTTTAAAATACACTCAATCTTTAAAGAATCATTTAAGGTACTTTAAACTCCTTTGAATACCCATGAGTCAGATTTTTCATCAAACATGGTAAACATATACATATTATACACTCTGCCCAGCACAATAAAAGAAATGTAATTGTTTGTCATACCCTATGCAAATTTCCAACCTGAAAATACCCAGAAGCATCTTATAACACTAAAACCCACGTCTCTCCAGGGAAGTTTTTCCTTGTGCATCGTACGTCACAATTGACTACTTTGTCTTCTTCAAGCTTAGTTGGATCCTCTTACTTTGATACTTGTTTGTGCTATTATTTCCAAGTCATTTCATGTATATGACTGGTCTTCAACTAGATTACCCATGCCTCTTTATCGGAACTACCATGTGATTAAACTGTACAACAATTTCTAATGGTGTCTGCGCACATGTAGTTTACAAGTAAATTTGCAAAAAATATAAACAATATGAGAGAGATTTAGCTGATGCCTTATCATGTTTAATTCTCAAATGTTTGTATTTTAAAAATACCTAACTGAAGCGTCCTAATGGAGAAAAAATGGCATGATAAAGGAGTATGGAAATGGCTTACAGTTCTTGGTTGGCTGTATGACTGGATATGGAATCTGAGCATGAAGATTTCGAACAAAATACTAGCCTAGTTACTGATGTCTTTTTAATATTTTTAGATGGAGTTTCACTCTTGTCACCCAGGCTAGAGTGCAATGGCACAATCTCGGCTCACTGCAACCTCCGCCTCCCTGGTTCAAGCGATTCTCCTGCCTCAGCCTCCCCAGTAGCTGGGATTACAGGTGCCCGCCACCAGGCCCGGCTAATATTTTTGTATTTTTAGTGGAGATGATGTTTCACCATGTTGGCCAGGCTAGGCTTAAACTCCTGACCTCAGATAATCCACCCACCTCAGCCTCCCAAAGTGCTGGGATTACAGGTGTGAGCAACCACACCCAGCCTACTCTGTCTTTTTTAGAGAATAAGACTCTGGTATGTTTCAAGAATAAAGCAAATGACAAAGTTAATAGTGAAAGGCTCTCAGTTATTCAAAGTACTGCCATTCCAGAGTAGCTCCTCCAGAGTGAATCAATTTTCTGTCTACTTTTCTTCCTTTCAAAAGTCAAAGTGAGGTTAGAATGTTTGAATTCTATATGTGATACTAATTTCTCTTTCAAAAAGATCGCTTGAGGCCAGGCGCGGTGGCTCATGCCTGTAATTCTAGCACTTTGGGAGGCTGAGGCAGGCAGATCACTTGAGGTCAGGAGTTCTAGACCAGCCTGACCAACATGGTGAAACCCTGTCTCTACTAAAAATTAGCAGGTAGTAGTGGTGGGTGCCTGTAATCCCAGCTACTTGGGAGGCTGAGGCAGGAGAACTGCTTGAACCTAGGAGGCGGGGTTGCAGTGAGCCGAGATCACGCCATTGCACTCCAGTCTGCGTGACAAGAGTGAAACCCTGTCTGAAAAAAAAAAAAAAGATTCCTTGAGCTCAGAAGTCAAGACCAGCCTGGGCTATAGGTGAAACCCCATTTCTACAAAAAAATACAGAAATTAGTCAGGAATAGTGGTGCAAGCCTGTGGTCCCAGCTACTCAAGAGGCTGAGAAGGGAGGATCGCTTGAGCCTAAGAGGTCAAGGCTGCAGTGAGCCTTGTGCACAGTGAGATTGTGCCACTGCACTCCAGCCTGGGCAGCACAGTAAGACGTTGTCACACACACACAAAAAAAACCCAGAAGAGTGAAGGAGCAGAAAAGTACACTGTATTGAGACATGGTGCCCCTCACTTCCCTACCCCAGCCCCACATATTCCATAGGGAGAATTTGCCTCTGGCTATCTCTAGAAGAATAAGATAATTTTAATACTAAATCCAATAGAAAAACATCTTTTTTCTCACTTTAAAAATGTAGTTTATTGGAAAAGGGTATGGTGTTTGGAATCAGTGAACACTGAGTTCCAAATCCTACTCACACTTCCCAGAAGTGTGAGTACTTACCATGGCAATGCCAAAATAGGACCATGCTTGTTAATATTTAGGCCAGGGCATTAAATGTTTATAACATAACACAAACACTTGTAATCCAAATGTGAATGATTATCTTCAATTTTCAGTAAAATAAGACCCTATTAAAGCCCTACCATTAATATATATTCATTCATAAACATGCTGAGTACCTAATGAATATTAAACACTGTAGAATCTCTAAAGAAAGAATACTCAGTCACTTTATAAGCTATGTGGTAGTCAAGAGAAATCCTTTCTACTCATTGATACGTTAAGTGATCAAAAAATCCAAAGCTAAAAAATCATCAGAGAACAATGAAAAAATTTTAGTGGCTTTATGCTTCCAATTCCATTTTCTTCTGGCCTCTTTTCTGAAGCTTGCCTAAATCATCCCAGGAATGCTAAAATTGGGTGTTATTTATGGCATAACCAAAATGAAATAACAAAGTAAGTACCCCAAATAAAACTAGGAGAAAAAAATCCAGGGAACTAAGCAGCAGTAAGGATCTAAAGTTCTATACTTGGAACCTATACCCTGAATGTTAAATAATAGATGGTTTTTAAACAGTTGACTGCCAATTGTGGTGGCATGTGCCTGTAATCCTAGCTACTTGGGAGGCTGAGGTGGAGAGACTGCTTGAGCCTAGGAGTTCTAGACTAGTCTGAACAAATAGCAAGACCCTGTCTCACAGGTCGGGGGGGAGGGCGGGGGGAAGGCAACCAAGCTGGGTGTGCCATGTGCCTCTAGTCCCAACTACTTGGGAGGCTGAGGTAGGAGGAGGGCTTGAAACCATAGGCCACTGTACTCCAGCCTAGGCAACATAGGAAGACCCTATCTCTAAAACAAACAAACATAAACAAACAAAAAGGCCGGGCATGGTGGCTCACACCTGTAATCCCAGCACTTGAGGCAGCTGAGATGGGAGGATCACTTGAGCTCAGGAGTTCAAGACCAGCCTGGCCAATATGACAAAATTTTTGTATTTTTAGTCTCTACTAAAAACAAAAATTAGCTGAGTGTGGTGGCAGGCCTATAATCCTAGCTACTTGGGAGGCTGAGGCATGAGAATCATTTGAACCTGGGAAGCGGAGGTTGCAGTGAGCAGAGATCACACCACTGCACTCCAGTCTGGGCAACAGAGTGACACTCCATCTCAAAAAAACAAACAAAAAAACAGTTATACCTTTAATTGTTATCTTCCTTCAGTGATTAGGCAATTAGAATTTACTATTGCTAAATGAATGTTCAAAGTTAAACCAAAATTAGTTCAAGATGAAGCCAAGAACACATCTCAACTCATTCAATAAAGCCATTATTACTCTGATGTCAAAACCAGACACGGATATCACAAGACAACTACAGACCAATATATCTTATGAATACAGATGTAAAAGTCCTCAACAAAGCAAAATGAATCCAGCAACATATAAAGGCTTATACACCATTGCTAAGTATGATTTAATCCCAGGGATTCAAGGTTGGTTTAACATCTGAAAAATCAATTAATGTAATACATGGTATTAATAAAGGATACAAACCACATGATCATTTGAATAGATGCAGAAAAAGCACTTGACAAAATCCAACATGCTTTCATGATAAAAACACTCAACAAAGTAGGAACTGAAGAAAACATCTTCAACCTAATACAGAATACCTATGTGGGGAATAAAAAGAACACCTACAAAAACCCCACAGCTAAAATCATACCTCATGGAGAGAGCCTGAACGCTTTCTCCCTAAGATCAAGAACAAAACGAGGATATCCACTCTCACCACTCTGTTCAATACTGCACTGAAGGTTCTAGCCAGGGCAAATAGGCAAGAAAACGAAATAAAAATCACTCAGGCTAAAAAAAACAAGTAAAACTACCTTTATTTGCAGACGACATAATCTTGTATATAGAAAATCCAAAGAAAATCCCACAAATAAACTATTAGGGCCAATAAACACATCCAATATAGTTACAGGATACAAGCTCAATATTTAAGTAGTAATTGTATTTCTCTACAGAAGTAATAAGCAATCTGAACATGAAAAGTTTTTAAAAATTCCATTTATAATAGTATCCAAAAAAAAAAAACACTTAGAAAGCCGGACACGATGGCTCACACCTGTAATCCCAGCACTTTGGGAAGCAGAGACAGGCGGATCACTTGAGGTCAGGAGTTCAACACCAGCCTAGCCAACATGGTGAAACCCTGTCTCTACTACAATACAAAAATTAGCTGGGTATGGTGGCGGGAGCTTGTAATCCCAGCTACTCAGGAGGCTGAGGCAGTGGAATCGCTTGAATCTGGGAGGCAGAGGTTGCAGTGAGCCGAGATCGCACCACTGCACTGTAGCCTGGATGACAGAATGAGACTCTGTCTCAAAAAAAAAAAAAGAGACTTAGCAATAAATTTAACAAAAGCACTGACAATCTTATACTCTGAAATATATAAAAATTGCAAAAAGAAGTAAAAGAAATCCTAACTAAATGGAAAGGCCAGGTGTGACGGCTCACACCTGTAATCCTGGCACTTTGGTAGACTGAAGTGGGTGGACTGCTTGAGCCCAGAAGTTCAAGACCAGACTAGGCAACATGGCAAGACCCTGTCTCTATAAAAATACAAAAATGAGTTAGGTATGGTGGCATGCACCTGTAGTCCTAGCTGCTGGGGGGACTGAGGAGGGAAGATCACTTGAACTGAGTTAAGGCTGCAGTAAGCTGTGACTGCGCTACTGTACTTCACTCCAGCCTGGATGACAGAGCAAGACTGTGTCTCAGAAAAAAAAAAAAAAAAAAAAAAGGTAAGACATCCCATGTTCATGGATGAGAATGGATCAGAAGATGTAACACTGTTAAAATGGCAATATTCCCTAAATTGATCTACAGAATCAATGTGATCCCAGTATCCCCGAAAGAATCTTGACAAGGAAAAACAAAGTTGGAGGACTCACACTTCCTGATTTGAAAACATAATTGAAAGCTACGGAAATCAAGACAGTGTGGTAGTGGTATAAGGATAAACATACAGATCAATGGAATGTAATTGTGGGTTCAGAAATAAACCCTTACATAGACAATTGATTTTTTGACAAGAATGCCAAGACAATTCAGTGGAGAAAAGAATGGTCCTTTTTTTTTTTCTTTGAGGTCTCGCTCTGTCACCCAGGCTGGAGTGCAGTGGCCCAATCTCAGCTTGCTACAACCTCCACCTCCCGGGTTCAAGCGATTCTCCTGCCTCAGCCTCCCAAGTAGCTGGGACTACAGGTGTCCGCCACCACTCCCGACTAATTTTTGTATTTTTAGTAGAGACGGGGTTTCACCGTGTTGGCCAGGCTGGTCTCGAACTCCTGACCTTGTGATCCGCCCGCCTCGGCCTCCCAAAGTGCTGGGATTACAGGCTTGAGCCACCCCGCCTGGCCAGAATGGTCCTTTTAAGCCAAGTGCTGTGGCTGACACCTGTAATCCCAGCACTTTGGGAGGCTAAGGCAGGAGGATTGCTTGAGGCCAGGAGTTCGAGACTAGCCTGGGCAACAAAGCAAGACCCCATTTCTACAAGAAACAAACAATGGTCTTTTCAACAAACCATGCTGGGACAAGTGAATATGGACATACAGTAGAATGCAGTTGGACCACTGTATCTCATACCATATACAAAAATTAATTCTAATTAAATTTAAACATGGATTATAGACCTAAATGTAACCGCTAAAACAATACAATTCCTAGAAGAAAACAAAAGCTAATCTTCATTTCATTTGGTGACTTGACATCAAAACCACATGCAACAAAGGAAAAAACAAGTAAGTTGGACTTCATCAAATTATAACATTTTGTACATTAAAGGCCACCATCGAGAAATTGCAAATACAACCCATCGATGGGAGAAGATACTTGCAAATCATGTATCTCACAAGGTATTTGTATCTCGTATATTTAAAGAACTCTTACAACTCAACAATGAAAAGGGAATCCAGTTTTAAAACGGGCAAAGGCTGAGCACGGTGGCTCACACCAGAAGGAGAGGATTGCTTGAGGCAAGGATTTTGAGACCTGCCAGAGCAATATAGCAACACCCTGTCTCTACAAAAAAAATTAATAATAAAAAAACAATTAGCCAGGCATGGTGGCTCACACCTGTAGTCCTAGCTACTCAGGAGCCTGAGGCAGAAGGAACCCTTGAGTCCAAGAGTTTGAGATTATAGAAAACTATAATTGGGCCCAGTGCGGTGGCTCACGCCTGTAATCCCAGCACTTTGGGATGCCAAGGCGGGTGGATCATGAGGTCAGGAGCTCAAGACCAACCTGGCCAAGAAGGTGAAACCCCGTCTCTACTAAAAATACAAAAATTAGCTGGGCATAGTGGCGGGTGCCTGTGATCCCAGCTACCCAGGAGGCTGAGGCAGAGAATCACTTGAACCCGGGAGGCAGAGATTGCAGTAAGCTGACATGGCGCCACTGAACTCCAGCCTGGGTGACAGAGCAAGACTCCATCTCAAACAAAAGGAAAAAGAAAACTACGACTGGCCACTGCACTCTAGCCACAGTGACAGAGCAAGATCTGGTATAATAAACAGTAGATGTATAAAAATAAAAGTAAAATGTGCAGATAATTTAAATAGACATTTCTCCAAAGAAGATATATGAATGGCCAATAAGCACATGAAAAGATCTCATCAGGTTGAGCACAGGGGATCAGGCCTGTAACCCCAACACTTTGGGAGGCCAAGGTGGGGGAACTGCTTGACCTCAGGAGTTTGAGACCAGCCTGGACAACATGGCAAAACTCCATCTCTACAAAAAATACAAAAAGGCCAGGTACAGCGGCTCATGCCTTTAATCCCAGCACTTTGGGAGGCTGAGGCGGGCTGATCACCTGAGGTCAGGAGTTTGAGACCAGCCTGGCCAAAATGGTGAAACCCCGTCTCTACTAAAAATACAAAAATTAGCCGGGGGCCTGTAGACCCAGCTACTTGGGAGGCTGAGGCAGGAGAATCGCTTCAACCCAGGAGGCAGAGGCTGCAGTGAGCTGAGGTCACGCCACTGCACGCCAGCCTGGGCAACAGAGTGAGGCTCTGTCTCAAAATAAATAAATAAATAAATAAATAAATAAATAACCAGCTGTGTGTGGTGGTACACACTTGTGGTTCCAGCTACTTGGGAGGCTGAGGTGAGAGGCTTGCTTGAGCCCAGTAGGTCATAGCTGCAGTGAGCTGTGATCGTGCCACTGCACCACAGCCTGGGATACAGAGCAACGCTTTGTCAAAATGAAAAAAAGAAAACGGACAGAAGGAAGGGAGGGAGGGAGGGGAGGGAAGGAGGGAGGGAGGGAGATATCTTATAATTAGTCATCAGGAAAATTCAACCCAAAACCACAATGATATACCAGTTGATATCTACTAGGATGCTATAATCAAAAAATAAAAAAAGATAGATAATTTAAAAATGTTGGCAAGACTGTGGAGAAACTGGCACCTTCATATGCAGCTAGAAATATAAAATCGTCCAGCTGCTTTGGACGTTTTGGTGGTTACTTAAAAAGTCAGAGTTACAATATTACCCAGCAATTCTAGTCTTAGGAATATACCCAAGAGAACTGAAAACAGGTATCCAAATAAAAACTTACACAAGAATGTTTAGGGCCAGGTGCGGTGGCTCACACCTGTACTCCCAGCACTTCCAGAGGCTAAGGAGAGAGGATTGCTTGAGGCCAGGAGTTCAAGACCAAGCTGGGCAACATAAGGAGATCCCATCTCTACAAAAAATAAAAAACTAGCAGGGAACAGTGGCTCACACCTGTAATCCCAGCACTTTGTGAGGCTGAGGTGGGAAGATTACTTGAGCTCAGGAATTTGAGATCAGCCTGGGCAATATAATACTCCATTTCTAAAAAAAAATTTAAAAAGTAGCTGGGCATGGTGGCGCATACTTTTAGTCCTACCTACTTGGGAGGCTGAGGTGGGAGGATCACTCAAGCCCAGGAGGCTGAAGCTGCAGTGAGCCATGATTGCACCACTGCATTCCAGCCTGGGCAACAGAGCAAGACCCTGTCTCAAAAATAAAAATAAAAATAAAAATAAAAAAAGCAAATGTGCAATACAAAGCATAGATATGGATGGACTTTTAAACATTTTACTAAGAGCAATAGATCAAAACAGGTGCCCAACCAAAATTTTTATTTTTTTTAGAGACAGGGTCTCACTGTCACCCAGGCTGCTGGAGTACAGTGGTGTGATCATAGCTTACTGTAACCTCAAACTCTTAGGCTCAATCAAATGATCCTCTTGCCTCAGCCTCCTGAGTAGTGAGGACTATAGGCATGTGCCACCATCCTCAGCTAATTGTTTTTATTTTTTGTAGAGACAGGGGTCTCACTATGTTGGCCAGGCTGGTCTAGAAATGCTGGCCTCAAGCAATCCTCCTGCCGTGGCCTCCCCAAACTCTGGGATTACAGGTGTGAGCCATCATGCCCAGCCTCAACCAAAAATCTTAAATTGCTAACAAGCATGGAAAGGGGAAAGTGGGATGAAAAACCTTCCTCAAAACAGAAGAACAATGCAAATGAGGAAAAACAATAAAAGACCATAAAGTGGTCAGGGGCAGTAAGACCTATGCAGGCAAAACAACAAGTAAAACCTTACAAGAGGCTGGGCATGGTAGCTTACACCTGTAATCCCAGCACTTTGGGAGACCAAGGTGGATGGATCACCTGAGGTCAGGAGTTCGAGAGTGGCCTGGCCAACATGGTGAAACCTTGACTCTACTCAAAATACAAAAATTACCCAGTGTGGTGGCATACGCCTGTAGTCCCAGCTACTCGGGAGGCTGAGGAAAGAGAATCATTTGAACCCAGAGGTAAAGGGTGCTGGGAGCCAAGATCCCACGACTGCACTCCAGCCTGGGCAACAGAGTAAGACTCCGTCTCAAAAAAAAAAAAAAAAAAAAAAAAGTTACAAGAAAATGATGCAAGCCAGGCACAGTAGCTCACTCCTGTAATCCCAGCGCTTTGGGAGGCCGAGGGGCGGGGAGGGCAGATCATTTGAAGTTAAGAGTTCAAGACCAGCCTGGCCAACACGGTGAAATCCTATCTCTACTAAACAAAACAAAACAAAACAAAACACCTACAAAAATTAGCCAGGCATACTGGCACACGCCTGCACTCACAGCTGCTTGGGAGGCTGAGGCAGGAGAATCGCTTGAACCTGGGAGTCGGAGGTTGCAATGAGCCAAGATTATGCCATTGCACTCCAGCATGAGACAAGAGCAAAACTCCGTCTCAAAAAAAAGAAAAAAAAAATGCAAAGTGACCTCAGAGACAGTTTAAATATATAAAAAACTAGATGCCAAATTAAACTGGATGGGTCACTTGATAAACAGGATATAAACAGCGGATAAAAAGCAAGACAGCTGATATATATAATTCTTATTTGCTTCACTATTTACTGGGGAAGATAGAGGGGAAAAGCTATCTAAATTACTCTTCAAAGCATACAAATCTCTAATAGTGAATCAAATGTATCATTAAATATGCTAAATTCCTCAAACTGATATGTCAGATGTCAGGTAGTCATGAAGACCCAAAATAGTCTCTATAGGGTTTTTGTTTGTTTGCTTTTTGAGACAGTCTCGCTTTGTTGCCCAGGCTGGAGTGCAGTGGCACCATCTCGGCTCACTGCAACCTCTGCCTCCCAGGTTTAAGCGATTCTCCCACCTCAGCCTCCCAATTAGTTGGGATTACAGGCGTGCGCCACCACATGCGGCTAATTTTTGTATTTTTAGTAGAGACGGGGTTTCACTATGTTGCCCAGGCTGGTCTCAAACTCCTGACCTCAAGTGATCCGCCCACCTTGGCCTTCCAAAGTGCTGGGGTTTCAGGCGTGAGCCACTGCACCTGGCCCCTTCTCTGTGTTTTAAAGGCATTTAAGTATAAATTATTAAACTGCAGGGCAGAACTTATTAGCTGACGGTCATATGAGTGATCTTCTCTAAATCCTAGGAGGACAGAATCCATTTTTCCTTTATCAACATTTTCCTTGCTCAACTTCTGGTGTATTAGGTACTCAACAAATATGTGCCGAACAAAAATGAACAAAAAAATGCTGTCATCAAAGTAATTCCCACCTACTCAGGTAGGCTGCAACTTCAAACTGCCCAAACTAGCAAATCTCTAATAGAAGATGGGATCAAAAGACATATCAGCATGAATAACCTTCTGAGGAAAAGACACATGGATTCTAAAAGTGGAAATCACACCACACCAGTTCACCCAAATTCTCTGAGAAAAGAAATATGTGAATATAATTTATGTGAGCTTTCACAAAACTCTTGATAAGATTCTAAATTAAAGATTTTTTTTTAAAGACCTGTGTGGCCGCAGAATGAGAACATTTACCGGACATAATTGAGACACTGATAATTATAGGTAGATGCAGAGGGACTTCCCCAAATGAAGCATAAACAGACGATTGATAATTTTTTAGAAATGCTCCTCGGAAACTGCACAGGGTGAGAGGGGAAAGGGTCAAGGGACGGCAAATACTAATGTTTTTAGGAGCAAACCAGGAAAAAACTCTGCAAAGAAAACAAGACTATGGGCCGGGCTCCGTGACTCACGGCTGTAATCCTAGCACTTTGGGAGGCCAAGGCGGGCGGATCACATGAGGTCAGGAGTTCGAGACCAGCCTGGCCAACATGGTGAAAGCCCGTCTCTACTAAAACTACAAAAATTAGCCAAGTGTGGTGGCAGGCGCCTGTAATCCCAGCTACTGGGGAAGTTGAGGCAAGAGAATCGCCTGAACCCAGGAGGCGGAGGTTGCAGTGAGCCGAGATCGCCCCACTGCACTCCAGCCTGGGGAAAAGAGCAAGACTCTGTCTCAAAAAAAAAGTTTCAAAGATAAAACAAAAATAGTTTTAAAGATAAACACATGAGACGCTAAAGAAATAATCTACTTAAAGTCAGGCTATCAATTTTCATTCCCTATATGCAGGTGTTGAGGGTCTAGTACCCATGTTAAATGACATACACCTGTTCTGGGCTTAATTTTGTTCCCCAAAAGAGATATGTAGTACTCCAGGGGGCTGGGCACAGTGGCGCATGCCTGTAATCCCAGCACTTTGGGAGGCCAAGGCCACAGGATCGCTTGAGCTCAGGAGTTCAAGATCAGCCAGGGCACCATGACAAGACCCCGTCTCTACTAAAAATATTAAAAAATAGCCAGGCGTGGTGGTGTGCACCTGTAGTCCCAGCTACTCGGGAAGCTGAGGTGGGAGGATTGCTTGAGCCCGGGGGTGAGAGGGCTGGAGGTTGCTGTGATCCAAGTGCCACTGCACTCCAGCCTGGATGACAGAGGGAGACCCCGTCTCAAAAAAAAAAAAAAAAAAAGAAAAGATATGTAGTACCACTAACACTCAGTACCTCAGAACGTGATCTTAGAGACGGGATCTTCAGGCCAGGCGGCTTCCCTTACTCTCCGCGTCGGTCCGGTCCGTCGGTTTGGTCTGGTGCCCCGAACTCCGCTCCGCGCCCCCGGCCCGCCTCCCGGGCAGCCAGGCTCCCCGACCACTCGGCCGGCAGCCCGCGTCCCAGGCCTACAAGTGGTCGCTGCGCTGGGCTGGGGTCCCCGTTCCCCACACACGCGTCCCCTCTCCCTCAGCCCTGCCACTTCCAGGTCCCTCGGCGGCGCCCGCTCCCCCGGTTCCTCGGCCCCCCGCCTCCCAGCCAGGCCGCGCCCTCGAGCTCGCCGGGTCGGGGCCGCCTCCTCTACCTCACCATCACCCCTGCCCACTCGTGCCCCCACCGCCAGGGGCACCAGAGCCAACGGCGGCTACCACAGCCCCGGATCTTCCTGCACGGCTCAACCAAGCCTAGAAGCCTAGAATATTCCGCCCTCCTCTGGCTCTCATTGGCCCTTCCGGGGCACATCGTGAGAGCCATTGGCTGAGCGATGGTGTCCGTCAGAGACATGGGACGGCACAGAAAGGGGAGAGGGATGCTGGTAGCTCGGCGTCTCTGTCTCTGTGTATCTCGCCGTCTGTGTCTTTATCTCGGTCCTTGGAAATGAGAGGCTTTTGAATGAGAGGCCTAGAAGGGGGCCTGAAGTGGGAAGAATAGGAATAGGAATCCTGGCAGAGCGTCACGCCAGTCGGCCACTCTGAATTCCCTAAGTCCCCTTTAGGTTCTCTTCTCCATCATTCCCAACCCCTGCCCCTCACCCCTGGAGGTTCCTTCATCCAGGAAGCGACTTGATGAAAACTCCAGGCTAGAAGGCCATAGGGAGAGATGTTATATATGTATATAAAATACACACACACACACACACACACAAATTATTAGCTGTGAGTTGTTAATAGATGCTCTTCATTTAGGTTGAGAAAGTTTCCTTCTGTTCCTAGTTTGATGAGTATACATCTTTTATTTTATTCATTTAAAATGTTATTTCAAGAAGAATTTTGGGCCAGGCACGGTGGCTCATGCCTATAATCCCAGTACTTTGGGAGGCCAAGGCAGGTGGATCAACTGAGGTTAGGAGTTTGAGACCAGCCTGACCAACATGGTGAAACCCCGTCTCTGCTATACTAAAAATACAAAACTCAGCCAGGCGTGGTGGTGCATGCCTGTAATCCCAGCTACTCAGGAGGTTGAGGCAGAAGAATCACTTGAACCTGGGAGGTGGAGGTTGCAGTGAGCTGAGATCATGCCACTGCACTCCAGCCTGGGTGACAGCGCAAGACTCCTTCACAAATAAATAAATAAATAATAGGCCGGCGTGGTGGCTCACGCCTGTAATCCCAGCACTTTGGGAGGCCAAGGCAGGTGGATCACGAGGTCAAGAGATCGAGACTATCCTGGCCAACATGGTGAAACCCCGTCTCTACTAAAAATACAAAAATTAGCTGGGCATGGTGGTATGCGCCTGTAGTCCCACCTACTTGGGAGGCTGAGGCAGGAGAATCACTTGAACCAGGGAGTCGGAGGTTGCAGTGAGCCAAGATTGCACCACTGCACTCCAGCCTGGGCGACAGAGCAAGACTCCATCTCAAAATAAATACATAAATAAATAAAATAAATAATAAATAAAATAAATGAGCCAGGGTGGTGACTCATGCTTATAATCCCAGCATCTTGGGAGGAGACGGTGGAAGGATCACTTGAGCCCAGGAGTTGGAGACAAGCCTGGTGAACATAGTGAGACCTGTCTCTAGAAAAATTATTAATATAATTAAAAAAAATATATATATATATATATATTAGGTAATTTGTCCTGGATTTTTGTCTGGTTTGCAATATAAGGTTTTGTTTTGTTTTTTCTCATTCTGTCACCCAGGCTGGAGTACAGTGGCACAATCTCAGCTCACTGCAACCTCTACCTCCTGGGTTCAAGTGATTCTCCTGCCTCAGCCTCCCAAGTAGCTGGGATTACAGGTATGCGCCACCACACCCAGCTAATTTTTGTATTTTTAGTAGAGACAGGGTCTCTCCATGTTGGCCAGGCTGGTCTCCAACTCCTGACCTCAAGTGATCCACCTGCTTCAACCTCCCAAAGTGCTGAGATTACAAGTGTGAGCCACCACGCCTGGCCTGGTTATTATTTTTATAACAGCTCCAAGGAGTGACCCACTGGGGAGGGATGCTATGTTTTTAGACTGAATTAGAATCTCTAGAGTTCCCAAAGAGCAATCCGGTATGCCTTTCCCAATCGAACGTTTCTATCACTCATCAGTGGCTAAGCGGGGCCTCAGGCAGGCTGAGACGTGCTTAAGATGGGAGCAGCAAGGAGCAGAACCCTGTGGGGAAAAAAAAGGTTGGGGCTGTGCATCAGCCCATTGTCTTTTAATTTTTTTTTTTTTTTTTTTTTTTTTTTGAGATGGAGTCTTGCTCTATTGGCTAGGCTAGAGTGCAATGGCACGATCTCGGCTCACTGTAACCTCTGCCTCTCAGGTTCAAGCAATTCTCCTGCCTCAGCCTTTGGAGTAGCTGAGATTACAGGCATGCACCACCAAGCCCTGCTAATTTTTGTATTTTTAGTAGAGGAGGGGTTTCGCCATGCTGGCCAGGTTGGTCTCAAACGCCTGACCTCAGGTGATCCACCCGCCTGGGCTTCCCAAAGTGCTGGGGTTGCAGATGGGAACCACCACACCTGGTCCCAAGACAGCTTATTCTTGAAGAGAGTTCATCAGCATTACACATGTAGTTATTCAAAATGAAGTCAGAAAATAAAGACTAATAGCCAGAATGAATGAGTCTGCCCCGCACAGCAGTTTGGATTTTCAGGGGAGTTAAGTTAAAAGAGTCAGGCCAGGCTGGGTGCAGTGGCTCACATGTATAATCCCATCACTTTGGGAGGCCGACGGGGGAGAATCACTTTAACCCAGGAGTTTGAGACCAGCCTGGGAAATATGGCAAAAACCCCATCTTTACAAAAAATACAAAAATTAGCCAAGTGTGGTGGCATGCACCTTGTTCCTAGCTACATGGGAGGCTGAGGCAGGAGGATCTCTTGAACCCAGGAAGTCGAGGCTGCAGTGAGCCATGTTCACAGCCCTGTACTCCAGCCTGGGTGACAGAGCAAGATACTGCCTAAAACAATAAAAATAAAAAGAGGCCAGAGCTAGCCTGGCCATCATGGTGAAAACCCATCTCTACAAAAAACACAAAAATCAGCTGGATGTGGTGGTGCGCACCTGTGGTCCCAGGTACTTGGGAGGCTGAGGCACAAGAATCGCTTGAACCCGGGAATCAGAGGTTGCAGTGAGCCAAGATTGTGTCACTGCACTCCAGCCTTGGTGACAGAGCTGGACCTCATCTCCAAAAAAAGAAGCCAGAGATAAAGGAAGGAAGTTGTTCATGGAATAGGAACCAGGTAGAGTAGGTATCATTTCAGAGATCTGGAGTATACAAGGAGGTACAGGTTCTGTAGAACTCAGCAGTGTCAGGCAAGAGGGTCTTGTTTCAGCTGTCCTTTACCCAGGTTTACTCTTTAGGCCCCTTCCTCATAAAGGTAAGGAATGCCTTCAACACACAGTCACCCTTCCACTTTGGTCTTCTGGATAACCATGCCTTTTATCCCCACTCAGGCCTGGTTCCAGGTTAACTCTCTCGACGAGCAATGAGCTGACTTATCAATTCACCAACATCTTTTTATTAACAACTTACAAAGTTTAAAGCACTTCATGTTTTGCTGAGGCTGCCAAATGTTCAAAGTATTTTGAAACAGGAAAATTTGGGGGACAGGAAAAGTATATTATGATTTTCCCCCCAAGGTTATTCCCTTCTTTAATTTATTTGAAATATATATTCAGAAAAGTATTATTATACATACAGTTTAGCAAATGGTTATGAAGCAAACATCTGTTCCATTAGCATCAGTACTCACACTAAGTCCTTTGACTCTCTTCTTTCTAGATCATAACACTTTCCCAATTCTTGATAACATTTTTTTTGAGACAGTGTCTGGTTCTGGCACCCACGCTGGAGGGCTGTGGCATGACCATGGCTCACTGCAACCTCAACCTCCTGGGCTCAAGTGATCCTCCCACCTCAGCCTCCTAAGTAGCTGGGACTACAGGCACGCACCACCACTGCCCAGAAAATTTTTTTTTTTTTTTTTTTTTTGAGACGGAGTCTCACTCTGTCACCCAGGCTAGAGTGCAGTGGTCGGATCTCAGCTTCACAAGCCCGGCCCCGAGTTAGGGACATTCTCCTGCTCACAGCCTCCCCGAGAAGCTGGGACTACAGGCGCCACCCCCTGGCCTCGGGTTGCTGTGGCTTTGTGTAGAGGCGTGGAGCCACCGCGTTAGTTGTGATGGTCTCGACTTCTGACTCGTGATCCTCCGTCTCGCCTCCCAAAGTGCTGGGATACAGGCTTGAGCCACCAGCTTCGGCAATTATTATTGTTGTAGGCTTTTTGTAGAGATGGGTGTTTTACATGTTGCTCAGGCTGCCCTAAACTCCTGGGTGTTCAAGCAATTCGCCCAACTCTGCCTCCCCAAAGTGTTGATATTACAAGTGTGAGCCACCCCTACCAGCCAGATAACTACTCTTCTGACTTTTTTTTAATTGAGATGGAGTTCACTTCTCTGTCACCCAGGTTGAGTACAGTGATGCCATCTTGGCTCACTGCATCTTCTGCCTCTCCTGGGTTCAAGCAATTCTCCCACCTCAGTGCCTCAAGTAGCTGGAATTGCAGACACCTGCCACAACGCTCTAGCTAATTTTTTATTTTTAGTAGAGACAGATTTCGTCATGCTGGCCAGGCTGGTCTCAAACTCATGACCTCAACTGATCCCTCCTGCCTTGGCTTTCCCAGCTGGGATTACAGGTGTGACACTGTTCAACCTTTCTGACTTTTATAGTAAATAATTTTATTTTTATTTATTTATTTAAATAGAGTCTCTCACTCCCCTGTTGGCCAGGCTGGGGTGCCATGGCACTACCGGGCTCACTGCAACCTTCTGCCTCCCTCGGCTCAAGCAACTGTCCTGCCTCAGCCTCCCAAGTAGTTGGAATTACAGGTGTGCACCACTACGCCCGGCTAATTTTTATTTTAGTAGAGATGGGGTTTCACCATGTTGGCCAGGTTAGTCTTGGACTGCTGACCTCAGGTATCCGTCACCAGCCCTCGCAAAGTGCTGGGATTATAGGCATGAGTCACGCCCGGTCGATAGTAAATACTTTTCTTGCTTGTCTTTTACTCTCTACATTGACTGTGTATGTATTCCTTAAGCATGGTTTTATCATATATATATTATATCATATCATATATAATATATCATATAACGATCATGATATTCGTATATATATTATATATTATACCTAGACATATGCGATATATACATATATAATCCCAGCATATATATATATATGAGCCACTGTGCCTGGTCAAGAAAGTTATATAAGTATATTTATACTTTTATTATTTTGAAATACTTCGGTGAAAAGTTAGTAAAACTAATACAAAGAATCTATTCACTCTTTCACTGAGATTCCTCAAATGTTAACATTTTACCAAGTTTACGCTTTATACTTTGTCTCTCCCCTCACACACACATTTTTCCCTCAAAACTATTGAATAAATTGTATACACACCCTCATTACTCTTGTACTTTCTTTCTTTTTTTTTGTTTCTTTTTGTTTTGAGACGAAGTCTCACTCTGTTGCCCAAGCTGGAAAGCAGTGGCATGAATTTGGCTCACTGGTAAACTTCTGTCTCCCCAGGTTCAAGCAATTCTCTGTCTTCGGCCTCCGAGTAGCTGGGACTACAGGTACGTGCCATCATGCCCAGCTAATTTTTTGTGTTTTTAGTAGACATGGGGTTTCTTCACCCATATTGGCCAAGCTGGTCTCACCCTGACCTGATCCACCCGCCTCAGCCTCCCAAAGTGCTGGGATTACAGGCGGAGCCACCTGTCTGTCCATTACTCATACCTTCTAAAAGTAAACCTGTTTTCTTATATATCACAGTATAGTTATCAAAATCAAGAAATTAACATTGACATAGTACATATTTAACCTAGACACTATGCAAATTTTGCCAATGGTCTCATTAATCTCCCACGGAGAAGAAAAATTTTTTTGAGACGGAGTCTAGTGCTCTGTCACCCAGGCTGGAGTGCAGTGGCGGGATCTCTCAGCTCACTGCAGCTCCGCCTCCCGGTTCACACACTATTCTTTCCTGCCTCAGCCTCCCGGAGTAGCTGGGACTACAGGCCACCGCTTCGGCTGGGCTTGTGGCTTAGTAGAGACGGGTTTCACCATGCTAGCCAAGATGGCTCCTGATCTCCTGACCTCGTGATCCTCCATCTCGGCCTCCCAAAGTGCAGGTGTGGGATTATGGCTTGAGCCACTGCGCCGCAGTGCCCTTTACTGGCTCCTCAAGATCTAATTCAGCACACACATTGCATTTACTTGTCAATGTAGTCACCTTTAATATGCAATAGTTTTTGTCTGTCTGATTTTCATAACCTTGATGACACTTTTGAAGGTTACAGGTCACTTATTATGTACAATGTCCCTCAGTATGAGTTTGCATAGTATTTCCTCACAATTAGATTCAGGTTATGCATTTTGCCAGGAATATTTGTAGTGATGCTGTGTACTTCCTCCATATATCACCAGAAAAATAATTTCAACCCATTTTGTGGAGGTACTTTTTTTTTTTTTTTTTTTTTTTTTTTTTTTTTTAGTTTTATTTATTTTTATTTTTATTTATTTTTTTTTTTTTTTATTTTTAATTTATTTATTATTATTATACTTTTAGTTGTAGGGTAGGGAGGTACTTTTGAGACTAGATACAACTCCTTTTTTAATCAAATTTTTGCTTACTAATTTTAGTAACAATTGATTATTCCGGCCTGAAACAATTATAACTTTGGCGGTTGACAAATAGTGATATATATTGTTTTTTGTTTTTATTTGACATGGAGTCTTGCTTTGTTGCCCAGGCTGGAATGCAACAGTGCGACTTTGACTCACTGGCAACTCCTGTTCAAGAGAGTTGTAAACTTGTTTATTTTAAAAAATGTTTCTAAAAGATAAAAAATGTTTTTACCTGGAAATTGAGTAAACAAGTTATTTGTATTTGTAAGAAAGTCTATGGAATGTCTTATAAAAATCTATGGTGGCAGGACACAGTGGCTCACACCTGTAATCCCAGCACCTCGGGAGGCCGAGGTGGGTGGATCACCTGAGGTCAGGAGTTCGAGACCAGCTTGGCCAACGTGGCAAAAACCCATCTCTACTAGAAATACGTACCCTCCGCGTGGTGTTGGGCTTGTGATCTCTACTATTCAGGAGGCTGAAGCAGGAGAATCGCTTGAAGAGGCGAAGTTTGCGTTGCAGTGAGCCAAGATCGCGCCACTGCACTTCAGAGTGAGACTGTCTTAAAAAAAGAAAGAAAAGAAAGAAAGAAACAACAGAAAAAGGCTATGCTAAGACCTTGGTTTCTGAAGTCCCACAGTCTCCCTAGTACTCTGGCTGTGTAGTAACCACAGGCATGCTTACCACAGCTCCATCCAACCAACCTCCTTTGCTTGGACATTTGGAGTCGTTTACAAGATTTTGCACCACAGATAATCAGTAATGAATCAACCCACACATATGTATTTCCTCTCGTGCCGTTGAGGTATATGTATATTCAGGGTCAATTCCTAGAAGTAGGATTGCTCAATAGAAGAGTAGATATATAATATGTGGGGGTTTTTTTGTTTGGTTGTTTTGTTGTTTTGTTGTTTTGCTTCTGAGATGGAGTCTCATTCTGTTGCCCAGGCTGCAGTGCAGTGGCACAGTCTCGGTTCACTGCAACATCCACCTCCTGAGCTCAAGCCATCCTTCCACCTCAGCCTCCTGAGTAGCTGAGATTACAGGCGCACACTACCTTGCCTGGCTAATTTTCTCACTTTCAGTAGAGACAGGGTTTTCATGTTGGCCAGGTTGGTCTCGGAATCCCCGGGCCGCCATCTCCTGCCTCCCAAAGTGCTAAGATTACAAGGCGTGAGTCACTAGGTCCAGCCTCATTTAGCCATTCTGTTTTTTGTTTTTTTCTAATTTAAGGTGACTTTTCACTTTCTCACGTGCTTTTTGAAAGATATTTTCTTTTCCTTTAGCTTTGTAGGTTTTTGGGGAGACTTTTCAATAGCAGAAAACCTTTAATTTCCTGATTCTTGCAATTTTAGGATGTTGGCTACTTTATTCAAATCATTCATCTCATAAAATTCTTAATTTGAGTGGCCTTGTCAAGTTGTGCCCTTTTTGTGCAATTTAAAGATCTTTGTTGATGGGGTGGGGGAAAATCTTGGATGCTGCTTCTTTTTTTCAATCCTCCTTTTCCTTTCACCACCCCTCCTTATAACTATTTCTCTCCCAGAAACACTTTCTATGAGGCTGCCACTCCTGGTACCACGCTTTTTTTTTTTTTTTGAGACAGAGTCTCACTCTGTCACCAGGCTGGAGTTCAATGGCATGATGTCAGCTTACTGCAACCTCCGCCTCCCGGGTTCAAGCAATTCTCTGCCTCAGCTCCCAAGCAGCTGGGATTACAGCTGTTCTTGGCTAATTTTTGTATTTTTAGTAGAGATGGGGGTGAAACCATGTTGGCCAGGCTGGTTTCGAACCCCTGACCTCAGGTGATCTGCTTGCATTGGCCTCCCAAAGTGCTAGGATTACAGGCATGAGCCACCATGTCTGGCCTATATGCTTTTCTTAATACACAGATACGTTTCAGTATCTAGTCATGATGAAAACCATTGAAAACTAGCAATAGAAAGGACATTGGAGTTGAGTGTTGAGAATGGCCACAAGATTAGCAAAGGTAATGTATTGGGCCAGGTGTGGTGGTTCATGCCTGTAATTCCTGCACTTTGGGAGGCTGAGGCAGAAGGATCCGTTGAGCCCAGAAATTCGAGACCAGCCTGGGCAACAAAGTGTGACTTTGTCTCACAAAAAATAAACAACATTAGCCAGGCAGGATGGTGCGCACCTGTGGTCCCAGTTACTCGGGAGGCTGAGGTGGGAAGGTTGCTTGAGCCAGAGAGATAGAGGCTGCAGTGAGCCAAGATTACGCCACTGCACTCCAGCCTGGGTGACAGAGTAACATACTGTACATTAGTGGCTTTAGATTGTGTCATCAAGTTGAAAGTCAATGTCAAATTTGAGAAAATTGAGAAGCATCTTTTTAAAGATGGAGAGTAAGACAATAAATACTAGTTTTTATGCTGCTACTGCTCAATATAGTATTGGTGATCCTGGCATGGCAATAAAGAAAGAAGTAAGAAATAAAGTATTTGACCAGGCGCTGTGGCTCACACCTGTAATCCCAGCTCTTTGGGAGGTCGGAGTGGACGGATCAGCTGAGGCTGGGAGTTTGCAACCAGCCTGACTAACATGGAGAAACCCCGTCTCTACTAAAAATACAATATTAGCAGGTCGTGGTGGCGCCTACCTGTAATACCAGCTACTTGGGAGGCTTAGGCAGGAGAATTGCTTGAACCTGGGAGGTGGAGGTTGTGGTGAGCCGAGATTATACCATTGCACTCCAGCCTGGGCAACAAGAGCGAACCTCCATCTCAAAAAAAAGAAAAGAAAAGAAAAGAAAGAAAGAAATAAGGTATTTTACATAAGGATTGGAATGAAATTAAAACCATTATTTGAAGATAATGGCTTAAACAGAAACTCTGCAAATCCTTAGAATAAGGAAGTTCAGGCCAGGTGTAGTGGCTTGTGCCTGTAATCCCAGTGCTTTGGGAGGCTAAGGTCGGACGATTGCTTGAGCCCAGGAGTTTGAGACAAGCTGAGGCAACATAATGAGATCCATCTCTACAAAAATTTAAAAATGAGCAGGATGTGGTGGTGCATGCCTGTAGTCCTAGCTATTTGGGAGGCTGGTGGGAGAGGTGCTTGAGCCTGAAGAATTCAAGGCTACAGTGTTATGATCATGCCAGCAATACGTAACTTAC
>NC_044992.1:53816239-53845342 GCF_008728515.1 Papio anubis
GGATGTGGTGGTGCATGCCTGTAGTCCTAGCTATTTGGGAGGCTGAGGTGGGAAGGTCACTTGAGCCTAAAGAATTCAAGGCTACAGTGTTATGATCATGCCACTGCATTGCACTCCAGCCTGGGAGACAGAGCAAGACCCTGAGACCCTGTCTCAAAAAACAAAATAAAAAATCCTCACTAAATTGAACATGACATCAACAGTCAATAGCCATTCCCCTTCTCCTTTGCTAATAAAATTCCAGTTTCTTTGTGTTCCATCCCAGGACCATGATTTATCTAAAGTGGTCATTCTGGGTCAATAAGTTTGGCTAAAAATAAGTAATATCGAAATTGGTCACAGCAAACCTATTCTTTTTTTTACTTTTTTTTTTTTTTTTTTTGAGACGAAGTCTCTCTCTGTTGCTCAGGTTGGAGTGCAGCGGCATGATCTTGGCTCACTGCAACTTCTGTCGCCCAGGTTCAAGCAATTCTCTGCCTCAGCCTCCCGAGTAGCTGGGATTACAGGTGCCTGCCACCAAGCCTGGCTAATTTTTGTATTTTTAGTAGAGATAGGGTTTCACCATCTTGGCCAGGCTGGTCTTGAACTCCTGACCTCGCATTCTACCCGCCTTGGCCTCCTAAAGTGCTGGATCTGTCACTCAGGCTGGAGTGCAATGGTGCAATCACAGCTCACTGCAGCCTCAACCTCCCCAGGCTCAGATGATTCTCCCACCTTAGCCTCCCAATTAGCTGGCATTAAAGGCACGTGCCACCATGCCCAGCTAATTTTTCTATATTTTTTGTAGAGACGGGGCACCGCTTATCGCTTCTCAGCCTTTTGGCTAAGATCAAGTGAGACAGGGCACCCCTACGTTGCCCAGGCTGGTCTTGAACTCCTGGCTTCAAAGGATCCTCCTGCTTCAGCCTCCCAAAGCACTGGGTCTATTATTCCCTTTTGTATTCAAACTTAATTCTGCATTTTCAAGGCCTTGAATTTTCAAGTACAGTTTTTTCTTTCCCTGAACTTAATCTTCAGCTCCTCTCACCTCTTGGGAGGGTAGGGGGTGGGGAAGATAAGTCCCAACCCTCTAATCCTGCCTTGCTCTTGGGCTGCCAGCCTGCATCCTGAAGCTACCTAGGGAATGCCGGCTACCAGTCAATTTGTTTGCATACAAAAATATATCACTTTGGAATTTCTGGGTGTATATGAAGAAATGAGGTCAAAGACCAAATGTATATATTTCACTGTATCACACTTACACACTTTTGTTTACTGTTTCCCTTCTCCTACTGGATTATAAACCTTTGAGGGTGGGGACTGTGAGTTATTTATCTTTATATTCCCAGTGTCAAGGGTGTGTAGCTATAATGGGAATGAATCTCAAAGTTTCTTGACTAAATGACAAGAAGAATCATAGTTGCATGAACTAAATTCATTATTCTCAGTCCTTAAGGTAAATGAATATATTGATATTATGTATTTGCTTACTCTTTTTTGCAAGAGGAGAGGGAGAAAGAGGAGGGAGGGAGGGAGGGAAGGAAGGAAGGAAGGAAGGAAGGAAGGAAGGAAGGAAGGAAGGAAGGAGAAAAGAGAAAAAGGAAAGACAGAAAAGAAACAAAAAGAGAGAGAAAGAAGGAAGGGAGAGGGAAGGAAGGAAAAGAGGAAGGAAGGAAGGAAGAAAGGAAGGAAGGAGGAAAGAGAGAAAAGAAAGACAGAAAAGAAAGAAAAAGAGAGAGAAAGAAGGAAGGGAGAGGGAAGGAAGGAAAAGAGGAAGGAAGGAAGGAAGAAAGGAAGGAAGGAGGAAAGAGAGAAAAGAAAGACAGAAAAGAAAGAAAAAGAGAGAGAAAGAAGGAAGGGAGAGGGAAGGAAGGAAAAGAGGAAGGGAGGAAGGGAAGGGAAGAAAAGAAAGAAGGAAGGAAGGAAAGAAAGAAAGAAAGAGAAGAGAAGAAAAGAAAAGGAGGGAGGAAGGAGGGAGGGAAGGAGGGAAGAAAGGGAAAGAAGGAGGGAGGGAGGGAAATGAAGGGAAGAAAGAAAGAAGAAAAGGAGGGAGGAAAGGAGGGAGGGAAGGAAGGAAGAAAGGGGAGGGAGGGACATGAAAGAAGGAAGGAAGGAAAGAAAGAAAGAAAAGAGAGGGAGGGAGGGAGGAAGGAAGAAAGGAATGAAGAAGAAAGAAAAAAGAAAAGAAAGGAAGAAAGAAGGAAGAAAAGAAAAGAAAAGAGAGGGAGGGAGGGAGGCAGGCAAGCAGGCAGGCAGGAAGGAAGAGAGGGAGGGAGGCAAGGGAGGAAGAAAGGGAAAGAAGGAGGGAGGGAGGGAAATGAGAGAAAGAAAGAAAATAAAGAAAATAAAAATTTAAAAACCGTAAGGTTAAAGTAAACCCTTTTTCTTCATACAGATTAAACACACGACTTCAAATTACAGCTTTGCTTCTTAATAGCTTGGTGATGTAGGACAAGTTGTGTAACCTCTCTGTGCCTCAGTTTCCTCATTTATAAAATAGGGCAATAATAATATCTACCACATAAGGTTATTGTGAGGATTAAATGTGAAATGCTGATCACAAATACCTAGCAGCCCAATAGATACTCACTGTAATAATTATTATTTTTATAATTTCTGCAAAAGTAGGGTGATGATTATTGAGTTAACCTAAGGCAGATTTTCTTTTATTTACTTTTATTTCTTCCTGTTTCCTTTCTTTTTCTTGTTCACTTTAAAGAATTAAAAAGAAAATCAAGTCCAACATTTTGGAATAAAAATTTCTATCAAAATGAATTTATTCATTTTATTGACATACAAATAAAATGTCATTTATTAAATGTCTAGTAAATTTCAAACATCATGCCAGGCACAGGGATGACAATGACAATAAGATGTGGTCTCTGCCCTCAAGGAGCTGATAGTCCAGGAGACTGACAATAGACAGGTGATTACATGCAATGTAACAAAGGCTGTGATGTCATACAAGAAGACAAATGGGAGTATGTGATGGGAGTATGGTTTTGACTAGTTCCTCTTCTTAGATTTAACCCTTTTTCTTTGGCTATAAAGCAAAAGAATTGGTCCTATTTTTTTCTTAACTGTGCAAATTAAACCATAAATTCTAACAACTTTATAAAGATAAAAGGCAAGCGGTCAGATGCAGTGGCTCACGCCTATAATCCTAACACTTTGGGGGGCCAAGGCGGGTGGATAACCTGAGGTCAGGAGTTCGAGACCAGCCTGGCCAACATCACGAAACCCCGTCTCTACTAAAAATACAAAAATTAGCTGGGTGTGGTGGCGGGCACCTGTAATCCCAGCTACTCAGGAGGCTGAGGCAGGAGAATCACTTGAACCTGGGAGGCGGAGGTTGCATTGAGCTGAGATGGAGCCATTACTCTCCAGCCTGGGCTACAGAGCAAGACTGTCTCAAAACAAAAACAAAAACAAAAACAAAAACAAAAACAAAAACAAAACAAAAGATGAGGAACTTGAATTATGGACGAGCAACTTGAATTATGGCGGACACTAGAAATAGTGTTTCCTACACAGTCAGGGCTTCCTACCAACATAGTCACTTCTAGGGTTTTTGACCTGAAAAGTTCTGTGGCATATTTTTTCTTTGCTATCCACTTTTTTTTTTTTTTCTATTTTTTCACCTCTTTCTCTCCTCTACTTTATCTTCTAGAGACCTAGGGAGTTCCCAAAGAAATAATGCTTTACAGAGTCTAATGGTGATTTATTAGGTAAAAACAGAAAATGATTTTTTTTTTTTAACCTACAAGTTGCATACCAGAAAATGAATATAAACTTTTTATGCAGTTTCACACATTGAAAATGCAGGTTATTTTAATTCCATTGCATTTTTCAGAATTCTCAATCGCAATCCTCTGACAACTGTTGAAGATCCGTATCTCTTTAAATTGCCGGCATTAAAATATCTGTAAGTACTATAGTACTTTCATGAGTCATGAGATGATTTATGCTCTTTTAAAATTTTTCATCAAAGATTAAGTATTTTGCATTTAGGCTAAAATGTCATAATATAAATTTTAACTGAGTTATTGAAAAAAATTATTGGCAAAGAAAAGTATTAAGAAAGGATGTGTAATGGTCAAGACAGCCAGCAGGGAAAGAGAACAGTGTTGAAGAACCTGTATAGATTTGGAACATGTAGACACATAGAGGAATATTACTTAACCAAGAAAGTAAAGAGGAATAGGTGTCCATTATTCTAAAAAGGAAGAAAAGAGTAAATAATCAAGATGAGTGAGTGCAATATGAAAATGAGAATTAGGATAATAGTAAAAAAAAACCAGTGTAAGATCTACTCTTGAATATCATTAATTTGATGATGGAAATCAACTTAAATTTCTTTAATAAGAGCTCTCTGAAATTTTGCAGCAAATAAACTGTTGAACTGGCTTGTTTTATAGGGAAGCCAAAATTGAAGTAATCACATGTCCTTGAAATATCTTCTTAAGTACAGAATTTTTTACTGGAGTTTATATCATGAATGTTTCGGCTTTCTTCTTCAGAGACATGGGAGCAACACAAGTTCCACTTACAACACTTAAGAACGTTCTCATGATGACTGTTGAACTGGAAAAACTGTAAGTTATTTTTTTCTTAGATTCATTTTCATGTAGTTGCATCTTTAGGTTTGTTTTATTATTTTCTTAAGTCAGGTTTATTGAGATTTAATTTTCATATACTAACATTCACCCTTTTTAAGTGTACAGTTTGATGAAATGTATAGTTACATAATCACCACCACATTCCCAATATAAAGTATTTCTGTCACCTCAAAAAGGCTCCTCGTGTCCCTTTGTAGTCAATCTCCTCCCCTCACCATCAGCCCCTGTTAGCTACTAATCTGATTTCTGTTCCTATACTTTTGCCTTTTCCAGAATGTCTTATAAATGAAATCATACAGCATGTCGCCTCTTGTGTTTAGCTTACTTCACTTAGCTTTTTTTTTTTTTTTTTTTGAGATGGAGTCTCACTCTGTCACCCAGGCTGCAGTGCAGCGGCATGACCTAGGCTCACTGCAACCTCCGCCTCCCAGGTTCAAGTGATTCTCCTGCCTCAGCCTCCCGAGTAGCTGGGATTACAGGCGCATGCCACCACGCCAGCTAATTTTTGTATTTTTAGTAGAGACGAGATTTCACCATGTTGGCCAGGCTGGTTTCGAACTCCCGACCTCAAGGGATCTGCCCGCCTCGGCCTCCCAAAGTGGTAGGATTACAGATGTGATCCACCTCGCCTGGCCTTGCTCAGCATATTAATTTTTGAAATTCTGCTACCATCCATGTTGTTGCACCTATCACTACGGCTGGCCCTCCGTATCTGCAGGTTCCTCATCTATGGATTCAACTAACCATGGATGGAGAATATTTGGAAAAAATAAAATATATAAAATAATAATATGACAATAAAAACAGTAGAAAATTTAAAATACAGTATAACTATTTACATACCATTTACGCTGTATTACGTATTTAAAGTTTACCTGAGGCTATATACAAACATTATGTCATTTCATATAAAATACTTCAGCATCTGTGGACTTTGGTATCTGCAGGGGGTCCTGGAGCCAATCCCCTGCAGACACCGAGGGACAGCTGTTCACTCCTTTTTATTGCTGAGTAGTGTTCCAGTTGTGTGGAAACCCCATCTCTACTAAAAATACACAAATTAGCCAGGTGTGGTGGCCCACGCCTGTAATCCTAGCTTCTCTGGAGGCTGAGACACGAGACGTGCTTGAATCTGGGAGGTGAAGTTTGCAGAGTCTCCTCTAAACTTGCTGTCCTCCCTCCACTGCCACCTGGCACACTCCTTCCCAGCACTGGCCTCTTCATAGGCAAATTTAAGGAGCACCTTTCAGTCCTTGTCTTGCTTGACTTGGCCCTGATGTTTGAAATTCTTGATGAATCCTTCTTCTGGAAATGCACTCTTTCTATGCTTCCAGGAAATCTTTTTCTTGGTTCTCCAGACAACTTCTTAGACTCCTTGACCAATTCCTTCTTATTGCCAACAATGGAAACAAACCAGCCCTACCTAACCAAAGCACATTAAAACTCATTGGAAAGATACAGGGGAGGAGGCGCCCACTAAACCACTAGAGACAGGAGGTGGGGAGCTGTAGGACCAGGTTTGGGAATCTGCAAGAATCAAGACCAGAGCCCCTGAAATAGCAAGAAGCTGGAAGCACAGCAACTGTCAGCGCCTCTGATTGCTTGTTTGTTTGTTTGTTTGAGATGACTCTTACTCTGTTGCCCAGGCTGGAGTGCAGTGGCACGATCTCGGCTCACTGCAACCTCTACCTCCTGGGTTCAAGCAATTCTCCTGCCTCAGCCTCCCGAGTAACTGGGACTACAGGCGCCCGCCACCATGCCCGACTAGTTCTTTATATTTTTAATAGAGATGTGGTTTCACCATATCGGTCAGGGTGGTCTTGAACTTCTGACCCTAGGTGATCCACTTGCCTTGGCCTCCCAAAGTGCTGGGATTACAGGCGTGAGCCACCATGCCTGGCCAGTTTTTGTATATTTAGTAGAGACTGGTTTTGCCATGTTGGCCAGGCTGATCTCAAACTCCTGACCTCAAGTGACCCATCCACCTCCGCCTCCCAAAGTGCTGGGATTACAGGCGTGAACCACTGTGCCCAGCCACCTGTGATAGTTTTCATCGTCCTCGGGCCACTTGCTCCCAAATCAAGGTTTCAGGCAAAAGCTTACAGTTAGTCCAGCTTTGGCCAGGTTCGGTGTGATGGCTAATACTGAGTGTCAACTTGATTGGATTGAAGGATACAAAGTATTGATCTTGGGTGTGTCTGTGAGGGTGTTCCCAAAGGAGATTAACATTTGAGTCAGTGGGTGGGAAAGGCAGACCCACCCTTAATCTGGGTGGGCACAAGCTAATCAGCTTCCAGCAAGACTTGAACATAAGCAGGCAGAAAAATGTGAGAGACTGGCCTTGCCTTCCAGCCAACATCTTTCTCCGGTGCTGGATGCTTCCTACCCTCCAACATTGGACTCCAAGTTCTTCAGTTTTGGAACTCAGACTGGCTATCCTTGCTCCTCAGCCTGCAGATGGCCTATTGTGGGACCTTGTGATCCTGTGTATTTATTAAGTATTTAATACTTAATAAACTCCTATATATATATATTCCATTAATTCTGTCCCTCCAGAGAACCCTGACTAATACCCTCAGTGACTCACACCTGTAATCCCAGTACTTTGGGAGGCTCAGGCAGGAGGATGGCTTGAGCCCCAGAGTCTTCTTCTCCTTCTCCTTGTCTTTCCCCTTCCTCCTCTTCCTCTTCCTTCTCTGCCTCTTCCTCCTCTTCCTCTTCTTCCTCTTCCTCTTCTTCCTCTTGTTCGTTTGAGACAGGTTCTCACTCTGTTGCCAAGGCTGGACTGTAGTGGCACAATCGTGACTCACTGTTTCTCAGCCTTCTGAGAATCCAGGAGTTTGAAGCTGCAGTGAGCTATGATCACACCACCACACTCCTGCCTGGGTGACAGAGCAAGACCCTGTCTCAAGAAACAAACAAACAAAAAATTCTGGTATGGTAGAAGTGAATTGTCTGTTTTAGCCTGATAATTCTGCTTACTTTAGTCCCGTGGTTCTCAACTGGGCCGATTTTGCTCCCCAAGCGACATTTGGCAATATCTGGAGATTTGTAATTGTCACAATGGAATTGGAGGGGGTTGCTATTAACATCTAGTGGGCAGAGGTCAAGAATGCTGCTTAACATCTTTTTTTTTTTGAGACAGAGTTTTGCTCTTGTTGCCCAGGCTGGAATGCAATGGCATGATCTCGGCTCACTGCAACCTCTGTCTGCCGGGTTCAAGCGATTCTCCTGCCTCAGCCTCCTGAGTGACTGGGATTACAGGCATGCACCACCACGCCTGGCTAATTTTGTATTTTTAGTAGAGACAGGTTTCTCAACGTTGGTCAGGCTGGTCTCGAACTCCCAACCTCAGTTGATCAGCCTGCCTCGGCCTCCCAAAGTGCTGGGATTACAGGTGTGAGCCACCTCGCCCAGCCTGCTTAACATCTTAAAGCACACAGTTCCCGCACAAAAAAAATGATGATCCAGCCCAAAATGTCAACAGGGTCAAGGTGAAGAAACTGCCGTAAAGCAGGGATGGCATGACGACATTATTGATAGGCCACATTAAAATACTGAGGGCCATATCCATTATCCCTGTTTTTATGATTTCTTCTTTGGCCCCATGCAGTTTCAGGGGCAAAATAAGGGAGTAAGTCAAAGGTGGTTCCAAATAGACATCTGGGAATCTTAGGGTGTAATATGGCCCTCATGGAGGCCCTTGCTGAGCTTAGGGCCTGATTCTGGAACCCTAGCATTGCCAAAAGAGGCAGGCTGGCAGGTGAGAAGACAAATAATGGGAGAGCCCACATATGTTGGAATTCATTTGATGGTATCTAAACTGGGGTGATTGTCCCCATTAGCATTACATGACTATGGATCCGGTTATTTGGAGAAATCCATTTCCTCCTCAGGGAATATATATTATACTAGAACCAAAGATGGAATCCTTAGTAAATGGAATCATTTGCCAAAATTCAGCTGTCTGAAACTTTTGCATAAAATTCTCTTTTTTATTTTCATTGAGCCAAATAAATAAAGTATCAGGTGTTTACTAGGGTCACCATTCACTGATTGATTGATTTTTTTTTTTTTTTTTTCAGACGGGATCTTGCTCTGTCACCCACATTGGAGTGCAGTGGTGTAATCTCAGTTCACTGCAGCCTCCACTTCCTGGGCTTAAGTGATTCTCCCACCTCAGCCTCCCAAGTAGCTGGAACTACATGTGTGTGCCACGATGCTCGGCTACTTTTTGTATTTTTTGTAGAGATGGGATTTCATCTGTTTCCCAGGCTGGGTTTTTTTTTTTTTTTTTTTCCCAAATTTCTTAGGGTTTCTTTTTTTTTTTTTTTTTTTTTTGAGACGGAGTCTCGCGCTGTCGCCCAGGCTGGAGTGCAGTGGCCGGATCTCAGCTCACTGCAAGCTCCGCCTCCCGGGTTCACGCCATTCTCCGGCCTCAGCCTCCCGAGTAGCTGGGACTACAGGCGCTGCCACCTCGCCCGGCTATTTTTTGTATTTCTTAGTAGAGACGGGGTTTCACCGTGTTAGCCAGGATGGTCTCGATCTCCTGACCTCGTGATCCGCCCGTCTCGGCCTCCCAAAGTGCTGGGATTACAGGCTTGAGCCACCGCGCCCGGCCAAGGGTTTCTAATTTATTATTTCCTTGATATCCACAGCAGAAGTTCAGAGGTAGAACTTCAATATTAACAGGTGAAAAGTTCTACAATGACTTGTTGCTCTCCATCACATTAGAATAATTGAACTATAATTTCCATACAACATAAGAAAACTACAGTATTTGCTGACAACGGAAAGATACCTGATAAATAAATATATCAACTTTCTATTCATGAAAAGAATGGAGCTGGTTATTTCAGCTATAAAAGGGCAAAGCAAAAAGACCATTTTTGAGCCATTTAAAAGTTACTCAAAAAATTGATACAATGGAGTGGAAAGGAAAACAAAAAAGATTGTAAGCACCTTTAACAATGTTCTTGCATTCTACTGATATACTAACCTCTAGGGTTTCCGTTGGCACAATCAGGTTCAACTTGTACTGACAGAAAATATTAAAAACCTTCCTATTTAGTTTTTAATATCAAACAGGGAGGTTAGTAAATTGTTTTCTGATTCTTCTACAAAAAAAAAGTATAGAAGAGAGACAAGGAATGTAGTGTGCACCCCTTATTATCATTCTAAATAATAATTTTTACTTACAAGGTCATAACGAGTGCAAAGGGCTTAGTGATGCATCTTATTCTTTATTTTTGGACAGTAACACCCTCAGATGGTGTTTTTATTGGCTTATATCCCCCTTTTCCATTTGCCCTTCTGTTTTGAAGCGCTTTTTCTTAAAACTTAAGATCTTTGCCTCCATTTTCTTATAAATCCAATTTCCTCTTTAGGTGAAACTCTACTATTTGAAAGGAACATTTCTATTGTAATTTGCAAGCTGTGAATAACTGCTATGTCATTCTTCCAAGTATTAATAAACTGAGAAATGATTAGAACCAACAGAGGTAGGGGAGGATTAAAAGGGGGATGCAAGTGGCCACAGATCTTAGAGGTGGCCAGCAGAGGGCGCCGCTCTAAGGTGAAGGTCGCACCCTGCGAGGCCATTCTTTTTTGCAGTGACCAGACTGGGGTGTGGGGACAGTGCCTCACCCTCACAACGACAGACTCGTGGTTTGGGTGTGGATTTTCCTCCCTTGCCTGCGGGACTTCTGCTAGCAGTGCCGTTCCTAGACTTAGACAATGCTAGAATGAGTCCAGGAACCGAGGAGAGGAGGTGGGAGTGGCTCCTCCCACTGTGGCCCCTAATAATTCACATGAAGAATTTTTGCTTTCCTTGCCAGGGACCCTGGACTCAGTGGGTCCAGAGGTCCCAGTGCCAAAGGAAGGAATGTGTAGACCAGGAAATACTATTATGGTTTTATTCAACTGGAAGCCGAGGCTGGCCATTTATTTTATTGTATTTTTATGTATTTATTTACTTATTTTGAGACAGAATCTCACTCTTGTTTCCCAGGCTCGAGTGATCCTCCTACCTTAGCCTCCTGAGTAGCTGGTACTACAGGTTCATGCCACCTTGCCCAGCTAATTTTTTTTTTTTTTTTTTTTTTGAGACAGAGTCTCACTTTGTTGCCCAGACTAGAGTGCAGTGGCGCGGTCTTAGCTCACTGCAACCTCCGCCTCCTGGTTTGAAGCGGTGCTCCCGCCTCAGCCTCCGCAGTAGCTGGAATTACAGGCATGTGCCACCACGCTTGGCAAATTTTTTGTATTTTTAGTAGAGACGGGGTTTCACCATGTTGGCCAGGCTGGTCTCAACTCCTGACCCTGTGATCTGCCCGTCTTGGCCTCCCAAAGCGCTGGGATTGCAGATATGAGCCACCTCGCCCAGTCTTTTTTTTTTTTTTTGAGATGAAGTCTCGCTCTGTCACCCAGGCTGGAGTGCAGTGGTGTGATCTCGACTCACTGCAACCTCTGCCTCCTGGGTTCAAGCGATTCTCCTGCCTCAGCCTTCCAAGTAGCTGGATTATAGGCGCACGCCACTATGCCCAGCTATTTTTTGTATTTTTGGTAGAGATGGGGTTTCACCATGTTGGCCAGGCTGGTCTCAAACTCCTGACCTCAGGTGATCCGCCCACCTCGGCCTCCCAAAGTGCTGGGATTATAGGTGTGAACCATCATGCCCAGCCCTGCCCAGGTAAGTTTTATACTATGGGCAAGTATGTTGCCCAAGGGTGCTCTGGAACTCCTGGACTCAAGTGATGTTCCTCGGCCTCCCAATGTGCTTGGATTATAAGCATGAGCCACCTTGCCCAGCTGAGGCTGGCCATTTAAAGTTCCTCATGCTGCTGAATCAATAAGGATTGAAGGCAGCCACCATTATGGGCTAAGTGTTTGCATCCTCCATTTTTTTTTTTTTTTTTTTGAGACGGAGTTTTGCTCTTATTGCCCAGGCTAGAGTGCAGTGGTGCAACCTCTGCTCATGCAACCTCCGCCTCCCTGGTTCAAGTGATTCTCCCACCTCAAACTCCCGAGTAGCTGGAATTACAAGCATGCGCCACCACGCCCGGCTAATTTTGTATTTTTAGTAGAGACGGGGTTTCTCCATGTTGGTCAGGCTGGTCTCAAACTCCCGACCTCAGGTGATCTGCCGGCCTCGGCCTCCCAAAGTGCTGGGATTACAGACGTGAGCCACCGCGCCCAGCCTCGGCCCCCAGATTCTTATGTTGAAGCCCTCACCCCCGTGTGATGGTATTAGAAGGTGGGGCCTTTGGGACGTAATTAGGCTTAGAGAAGATCGTGCAGACAGTGCCCCACGATGGGATGAGTGTCTTGAAAAGAAGAGATGAGGTGATTGGGCTAGTGGTTCACGCTTATAATCTCAGCACTTTGGAAGACCAAGGCGGGTGGATCACTTGAAGTCAGGAGTTTGAGACTAGCCTGGGCAATATAGTGAAACGCCATCTCTATTAAAAATACAAAAATTAGCTGGGTGTCGTGGCGCAAATCTGTAATCCCAGCTACTTGGGAGGCTGAGGTGGGAGAATCGCTTGAACCCAGGAGGTGGAAGTTGCAGTGAGCCCAGATCATGCCATTGCACTCCCACCTCCAGCCTGGACAGAGAGAGAGCATCTGAGAGTCTCCGTCTCAAAAAAAAAAAAATAGGCGAGATCAGAGATCCTCAGAGATCCTTTCTTCTCTTTGTCCACCAAGTGAGGATATAGCAAGAAGGCAGCCATCTGCAAGCTAGGAAAAGAGCCCTTGCCAGCACCCAATCATGCTATCACCCCGATATGGGACTTCCTAGCCTCCAGAACTGCGAGAAATCAATGTCTGTTGTTTAAACCACCCAGTATGTAACAGCAGCCTGAGCTGACTAAAACCATCACTGAACTAGTGTCTGTATATACAACTAGCAAGAGGAAAATGGCTCTGTTACTTAATAGAGGAAGGAGGCTATGTCTGAAGGCCAAAAATTCACTGGGGACACATCTTAGCAGGCCCTTGACCGTAAGACCTGGTTAATGGAAAAGTAGAGCAACCCAATAAAAACAAGACCACCAAGAAGTCAGGTCCTATGAGAATAAAGTATTCAGTGTCCCTATAAGGCACAGAACACTTAAAAAAGGGGATTGGAAGAAGTGGTGGAAGAAGGCAGCTATGATTATCAACTTAGACTTCCTGGCCATTTGTAGCTATGCTTTATGTTAATTGGCTCTTGTCTTGCCTGGTGTGGTGGCTCAAGCCTGTAATCCCAGCACTTTGGGAGGCCGAGATGGGCGGATCATGAGGTCAGGAGATCGAGACCATCCTGGCTAACACGTGAAACCCCGTCTCTACTAAAAAATACAAAAAAACTAGCCGGGCGAGGTGGCGGGTGCCTGTAGTCCCAGCTACACGGGAGGCTGAGGCAAGAGAATGGTGTAAACCCGGGAGGCGGAGCTTGCAGTGAGCTGAGATCCGGCCACTGCACTCCAGCCTGGGCGACAGACAGAGACTCCGTCTCAAAAAAAAAAAAAAAAAAGAAATCAGTGATGATGTATAAATTCCAGAATGTCTCCTAGAGTAAGAAGGAAACCTGGGTGTGGTAGTTTATGCCTATAATCTCACCACTTTGGGAGGCCGAGGAGGTTAGTTAGCTTGAGCGCAGGAATTGGAGACCAGTCTGGCCAACATGGTGAAACCCCATCTCTACAAAAGATACAAAAGTTAGCTAGGTTTGGTGGCGGGTACCTGTAGTCCCAGCTACTCTGGAGGCGAAGGTGGGAGGATCACCTGAGTCCCGGGAGATCAAGGCCACAGTGAGTCTTGATGAGTTTTGCCACTGCACTCCACCCTAAGCAACAGTGAGACCCTATCTCAATAAACAAACAAACAAACAAACAAACAAACAAATAAATAATGGTAGAGATAGAAGATAAAATGGGGCTGGGTGTGGTGGCTCATGCCTGTAATCCCAGAACTTTGGGAGGCGGAGGTGGGCAGATTACTTGTGCCCAGGAGTTTGAGACCAGCATGTCCAACATGGTGAACCCCCATCTCTACTAAAAGTACAAAAATTAGCCAGGTGTGGTGGTGTGTGCCTATAATCGCAGCTACTCGAGAGGCTGAGACAGGAGAATCTATTGAACCCAGGAGGTGGAGGTTGCAGTGAGCTGAGATCACACTACTGCACTCCAGCCTGGGTGACAGAGCCAGACTCTGTCTCAAAAAAAAACAAAACAAAACAAAAAAAACCGACTGAGTACAGTGGCTCACACCTGTAACCCCAGCACTTTGGGAGGTTGAGCTGGGCAGATCACCTGAGGTCGGGAGTTCAAGACCAGCCTGACCAACGTGGAGAAACCCCATCTCTACTAAAAATACAATATTAGAAGGTTGTGGTGGTGCATGCCTGTAATCCCAGCTATTGGGAGGCTGAGGCAGGAGAATTGCTTGAACCTGGGAGGTGGAGGTTGCAGTGAGCCGAGATTGTGCCATTGCACTCCAGACTGGGCAACAAGAGCGAGACTCTGTCTCAAAAAAAAAACCAAACACACACACACACACACACACACACACACACACAAAAGAGACAGGTTTTCACCAGGTTGGCCAGGCTGGTCCTGGACTCCTGACCTCAAGTGATCTGCCTGCCTCAGTTTCCCAAAGTGCTGGGATTACTGGTGTGAGCCACTGCATCTGACTCCCCCCATCTCTATTAAAATAAGATAAACATAAAATAATGAACCAACAAAAGAATAATACAACTCATTGTAGGTAAAATGCTATCCTGAGTTCTGTGAGTCATTCTAGAGAATTCAAATTCTCTAGAATTACCACCTCAGCAGGCTATTTTTTTTTGTAGAGACCAGGCTGGTCTTGAATTATTGAGTTCAAGTGATCCGCTCGCCTCAGCCTCCCAAAGTGCCAGGATTACATGTGTGAACCACTGCACCTGGCCTTCAAATTCTTTATTATACAACACACAGTAGATGCTCAATAAATATTTGCTAAGCAGAAACATACACTCAGAATACCAGAAATTATCAAGGAAGTTGCCAGTTGGTCTGTTGGGTTCTTCCTCCTGACAGGTGTACACACCTATCGTAAAGAACACATTAGGCTGTGAGAAACCAATACTGTTAAACATTCCAATCGGGTGACAAACTCCCCGAGCTCTGGTTTATATTACCAAGTACCCTGAGGATAACTTGGCTTCCTGTGTGGATTGTTTATAGAAAGAGAATGCTACCCAGGCTGACATGAGTTTGCATTTCTGCGTTGACTTCTCATTGTAAATTAATAAACTGGCATTCTGGCTACATAGATCAGTCTCTTTGAACTCTTTGTACCTTCCACCATTAGTGTGATTTCTCAGGCTGCCAGCCAGACACTGCCCAAGACCCAGCACTGGACTCTGGTGAGTTCTTCCAGCTGGTGCCACCCCCAGAGCCTCTGGGAGCCCCTGGGAGCCATCCAGCCTGCTCCCTGCCTCTACGTTTCAGGGTGTGGGTGTCAGGGCATTCTCAACATTCCTGCAACAGAAGAGTTTTGGGAACACCCCTAGTAGGATCTGGGTGATTTGAACGTAATCTTAAGAAGGTATGTCAGAGATGTGGTTGTAACTGAGAAATCTTAAGCCTAGTGAATTTCATTCCACTTGACTTAAAGAAAGAGCATGTGAAAGAAGGGGATCTGAGGACATCTATAAACAGGGCCCGAGGGCATGAACTTACTAGTGTTTATCTGACTCTGGTGTACTCAAGCTTTGTAGTGGCTGCAGAGGTTTACTCTTGTGGAGGGAGAAGATAATTCACTCCTCCAACACCTGAATGAGGGAAGCTTAGCCCACCTCCTTCAGCTGCAATTTGATACTCAACAGCAAATTTCTCTTATTTGATTTAATGTTCAACAGACAAACTTCTTTTCTTCTTTTTCTTCTCCTCCTTCTCCTCTTCCTCATCCTCCTTCTTTTTGTTTGTTTGTTTGTTTGTTTTTGAGACAGGGTCTCTGTCACCCAGGCTGGTGTACAGTGGCACGATCTCAGCTCATTGCAACCTCCACCTACTAGGCTCAAGCCATCCTCCCACCTCAGCCTCCAAGTGGCTGGAACCACAGGCGTGAGCCACCATGCCTGGCTAATTTTTGTATTTTTTTGTAGAGACCCGGTCTCTCCTTGTTGCTCAGGCTGGTCTTGAACTCCTGAGCTCAAGAGATCCTCCTGTCTCTGGCTCCCAAAGTACTGGGATTACAGGCATGAGCCACCATGCCCAACCTCAACAGGCAACCTTCTGATTATTAATTAGACCTCTGGGCCGGCCATGGTGGCTCATGCCTGTAATCCCGGCACTTTGGAAGGCCAAGGCGGGTGGATCACTTGAGGTCGGGAGTTTGAGACCAGCCTGGCCAACACGGTGAAACCCCATCTCTGCTAAAAATACAAAAATTAGCCTGGCATGGTGGTGTATGCCTGTAATCCCAGCTACCTGGAAGGCTGAGGCACAAGAATTGCTTGAACCTGGGAGGCGGAGGTTACAGTGAGCTGTCATATATAACGAAACAGTTTTACTAACTTAGGAAGCAGTGACTTGGTTTCTCTAGAAACTGCCTAACACACACATTCCAGGATACATTCTCTGTCATCTGGAATCTCCTCCCTTCCACAAACCCACGCTGCCTTAAGCACGATTTTCCTATTTGTTGTTGACCTAATCTAGAAAAAAGCTTCCGTCACTCGTTCTCCCCGACTCAGTCCCTCAGTTCCCAAACACCCTTATTCTCCGCACTTGTCACCCCACCCTCTGCTGCCCCGACAGCAGAGCGCAAACGCACACAGGTTTAAAGTTTAGTCTGTGATGTTATCCTCGCCCGCAGATCACAGGACAGACATTCTCGGGGGCACCTTTGCGAGACCCTGTGCTCGTCCCCCTCAGGAAGAAAGAGGGAGAAATCCCTGCGGCTCGGTTTTGTTCCAATGGTCTGCTCAGCGAGTGATTCCCATTTCCCCAAAGGCTGCCCCTCATTAGCCTGAACGGGGGTGGGGTGTGGAGAAGGGGTTGGGGGAGAGAAAGCAAGCAAAAGCCCAGGCTCACTTTTAGAGCCTGGGAACTCTGCAAAAATGACAACTCGAGTTTTGTGGCTCCTCTGTTTGATCGTCGGATCATCCCCCGAAGCCCCGGTGGAGAGAAAAAGTAAGATGGGTGTAGTGCGGAGCCCTGGGAGCAGCGGAGCAGGGATCTGCGGGGGAGCTGGGGAGGGGGCGCAGTGAAACGCAGGATAGGGGGTGCGGAGGGCCGGTGTCAGAGTTCGCAAGAGAGGACACCCCGGGTCTACGTGTGTCTTAGGAAGGAGCAAAGTGTGTCCCCAAGATTTTGTGTGTCTTGGCAGCCTTTTCGGAAAGAAGCCAGTTCAGCCACTAAAATGATCCCCAGCGAGCAGGGCAGGCTGGGGCAAACTTTGCATGTTAAGTAGTTGCTCCATCACAGAGGAGGGAAAGTGTCAAAAGGGGTCGTGGCGCGCCTTTCGGGAGCCGTGCCCGGGCCGGGCTCGCAGGACGCTGCGGGGTCCGCCCGGCTCGGCTGGGTGAGCAGGGGCTGAGGGGGGCGCTGGGGAGGGCTTGGGGGAAGTCGGGCCGAAATCCGGCAGCCCCAGGCACTTCTCTGCTCTCCCCGCAGCCCCAGTGCACAGCCTTGGGACACCTGAGCCGGGGTTTAACACGCACACACTTTTTTTTTTCTTTTTGAAACGGAGTCTTGCTCTGTCGCCCAGGCTGGAGTGCAATGGCGCCATCTCGGCTCACTGCAAGCTCCGCCTCCCAGGTTCACGCCATTCTCCTGCCACAGCCACCCGAGTAACTGGGACTACAGGCGCCCCCCACCACGCCAGGCTAATCTTTAGTATTTTCAGTAGAGACGGGGTTTCACTGTGTTAGCCAGGATGGTCTCGATCTCCTGACCTCGTGATCCGCCCGCCTCAGCCTCCCAAAGTGCTGGGATTACAGGCGTGAGCCACTGCGCCCGGCACACACACGCACTTATACTTCATGCACGAAATGAAATTAAGTTACTCTGCCCATGAAGAAATGAGGGGTTGTCTGGGGGATCGTGTTTTTGTTTTGCTTTTATTTGGATGTTCTGTCGGCTTCGCTATCTCTGGGAAAAACAGCTTCTGTACCTCACAGGGCAATTTACTCTGGGTTATTTTGCCATATGGAAATTGAATGACCCCAGTGGCATTTAACCCAAATATCAGACAATCTTTCCCATGACAACAGATAGTGAGATCAATGGGGAAGCAGTTGTGAGGTCAACAGTTGACAGTCAGGAATTGGATATCCAACAGAACTTTATTCAGCTGTGGATGGCACAACCGTTTAACAACATAATGAGTCACAATCAACCTCTTTGCAAAAACATGAACTCTAACCAGCTATTATTGCTGGGTGAAAGCTGATTTTAAAGCAGATTATCGATTTGGCAAGACCAGTCACTTTAAGTGAAGTGTTGCCAGAGCTGCAAAGGGGCAGATCCAGCTCTTTAATGCAAGGGGAGAGAAAAATAAAGTCGAATTCTTGTGGTTCTTGCCTGTTTGGAGGGCACTGGGAGCCAGGCAAGCAAGGAGGTGATATTGTGTAACCTACAATGGAAAGTTGCCCAGCTTCCAAGCTGGCTGAAGTTTACTCACCAACCTGTCTGTAGAACTAGGGAAAATCATCAATAATTTTAAAAATTTGTTTTCATGCCATACCATTTAGGAGTCTTTCGTCCACCATCTAAGGGGGAAAAAATGTAAGCGATGTGTGCTTTTATACTTAACCAGGGGCCTCTGTCTCCCAGCCAAGCTTTTAAAACCTTGCTTAGCTGTGGTTTACCAGTAAGTGGTGTCCAAGAAGCCCGATAAAAATCCACTCACAAATGTGTGATTCTGCAGGAACTGAGATGACGGTGTAAGCATGGATGGGAAAACCACATAGTTCTGTTGTCAGGGGTGCTTAAACAATTAGAAGAACCTGTCATATGAGACCTCTCCCCCTGGGGTTTGCTCTTGGTTCTTTCTCTACAAACTATAAACAGCAAAGAGGTGGATGTTTATATATTTATTATATATATATACACACACATGCACACATACACACATATACGTACATATTAAAGGAAGGGTAAACAAGTTTGTAACAAGGGTAAACAGTGTTGTCAGACACGTTTAGTGGCAGGGGGTTGTAATTTTAAAAGCTATAATCTTAAGACGGCAAGACCCTCATATCCTTCTTCCTTTGTGGCCTGGGAAGCCCGTGCCGCTTGGCTGCGAGGCTGCGTCCGGGTTCTCACTCCTTCACTTCCAGGCCTCTGGGCCTCCCTCCCATCTCTCCGCTTGCAGGTGCCTGTGAAGCCTCCGTTGTCCCCTATCTCCTCTCCCCCTCCCAGCTGCCCCACTACTGACCTCCCCGCCTCCCGTCTCAGACTCCCCTTCCCTCTTCTCCCTTTTCGGCCTCCTTGGCTTACCCCGACGGTCTTCCCTCACTGCTTCCCGTCCCCCACCAGCCTGATCAACATGGAGAAACCCTGTCTCCACTAAAAATACAAAAATTAGTCGGGTGTGGTGGCACATGCCTGTAATCCCAGCTGAGGGAGGCTGAGGCAGGAGAATCGCTTGAACCCAGGAGGCAGAGGTTGAGGTGAGCTGAGGTCTCACCAGCCTGGGCAACAAGAGCAAAACTCCGTCTCAAAAACAAACAAAGAGTACTAAACGGCCAGTGTGCAGATGGGTGGATTAAAAATATAAATTAAAAAAAAGTACTAAAGGGCTTACTTCAGGCAAAAGTGTTCCTGATGTACCAAAAAGTAGGATACAGTTTATTTTCATGCCTGCTCCTAATAATGTATGTTTTGTGCTGAACTGGCAGCTATCCCAATGTGAAATGTATTCTGGGTGTATCTGATGTCACTTTTCTATTAAGACCAAGTATAATGTTTGCTTGTAAAGCGATAAATCTTGCCTTGAAATCAGATCTTGGATGTACCTGTTCGTTTTTGTTTTGTTTTTTAGCCTTTGAGTCCTAAAGGTTTGAGAAAAAGCCTTTCTCAAATTCATTCCTCAAACCTTGGAACCAATATTAACCAATGACAGCTCACAGGCAAGTGAATTTTCAACATTTTTCAGTTGGTTTTAAAAAGGTTTAATCACTAGCTAAATTAAATATTGATTTTATACTTGAGTCCACAAAGACATGAGAGTATTTTTTCCGAAGACCAGGCTGTACTTCAGTTTATAAGAAGCACAGTGAACAGAGACACCACTAACGCACAGATGAAGATGACTGCCTAAAGCGAGACAGGAAGGAATTTCACTGGAGAGAGAGCAACCTATTGGCCTCACGGTGATGCACCCAGGAAGGTCAGAATGTGTTCTGACACTGTCCATGGCACCCAGTAGTAGCACTGTACACATAAAGGACATCCAGGGTGGGACGCTAGGGAATCACAGGAGCCAAGAAGCCACAGCCTAACATTACAATATCTGATACTATTATTTGTTCCAGTGATGGGGCAGACAGGTAATACAGAGTTGAGAGGTTCTGAGTGTTCTATGGTAAAGCACTACTGAGGGATTTCTAGACTATTTTCCAAAAATGAGTTTTGTCCAAACTTATTATACATTTTACCAGAATTGCTTTTTGGGAGTCAGATGCATTATTACATGATAGAGTATATAGCTAATGAAGAGCTTCTGAGCTAGTTTTAAGATAAAAAACATTAACTCAGGCATACCTCAGGCCAGTCAAATCAAATTTGAATTTTTAAATGTCAAAAGGCTAGGCTGGGAGCTGTGGCTCATGCCTGTAATCCCAGCACTTTGGGAGACCGAGGCAGGTGGATCACAAGGTCGGAGTTCAAGAGCAGCCTGGCTAACATGGTGAAACTCTGTCTCTACTAAAAATACAAAAATTAGCCAGGTGTAGGGGCAGATGCCTGTAATCCCAGCTGCTCAGGAGTGGGGCAGGAGAATCGCTTGAACCTGGGAGGCAGAGGTTGCAGTGAGCTGAGATTGCACCATTGCACTCCAGCCTGGGAAATGAGTGAAACTCCATCTCAATAAATAAATAAATAAATAAGTCTGATTTATTTATTTTTTGAGATGGAGTCCTGCTCTGTCGCCCAGGCTGTAGTGCAGTGGTGTGATCTCGTCTCACTGCAACCTCCACCTCCCGGGTTCAAGAGAGTTTTCTGCCTCAGCCTCCCTAGTAGCTGGGGATTAACATGCCCAGCTAATTTTGTATTTTTAGTAGAGACAGAATTTCACCATGTTGGCCAGGCTGGTCTTGTACTACTGACCTCGAGTGATCCACCGGCCTCGGCCTCTCTAAGTGCTGGAATTAGAGGCGTGAACCACTGTGCCAGGCTAATGTCTTTTTTTTTTTTTTGAGACGGAGTTTCATTCCTATTGCCCAGGCTGGAATACAATGGCACGATCTCAGCTCACCGCAACTTCTGCCTCCCGGGTTCAAGCGATTCTCCTGCCTCAGCCTCCAGAGTAGGTGGGATTACAAGCGTGAGCCACCACTCCTGCCTAACTTTGTATTTTTAGTAGAGATGGGGTTTCTCCATGTTGGTCAGGCTGGTTTCGAACTCCCGACCTCAGGTGATACACCCACCTTGGCCTCCCAAGGTGCTGGGATTACAGTGCTGGGATTACAGGAGAATGGCTTGTGCCCGGGAGGTCAAGGCTGCTGTGAGCTGTGCCACTGCCTGGGGAACACAGCGAGACCCAGTTTCAAAAAAATAATAATAACAAATAAAAGAAAAATAAAAGAAAAAAATCACTTTTACATAATCCTGAGGCTTAGGCTTAGGGTTTGACTTGGATTGATTAGATAATAGTCCGTTTCTGGGAAATTCTGGAAACAAAGCAAAAAAGGCCAGAACTGTGATACCTGTGATATTGGAGGTCACGTAGTTAACATGCACAATTTGGCAAACACATGCAGGCCAGGTTCTTAGAAACCTTCTGGATAAACATTAAGGTCTTCATTCAATACCAGGTCTATAAGGAAAGACTAATGAGGCTTGAACGCAGTAGAACAGCAGTGGGTGTAGAGGTATACGTGGGAGTCAGTAGAGGACAGGTAATGCCAGGTGAGGCAAAAAGTCAAGAAGAATCACCTTTCTTTTTTTTTTCTCGAGGATGAGTCTAGCTCTGTCGCCCAGGCTGGAATGCAGTGGCATGATCTCGGCTCACTGCAAACTCCACCTCCTGGGTTCAAGTGATTCTTGTGCCTCAGCCTCCTGAATAGCTGGGGGGTTACCAGGCGCCTGCCACCATGCCCAGCTAATTTTTGTATTTTTAGTAGAGACGGGATTTCACTGTGTTGGCCAGGCTGGTCTTGAACTCCTGGCCTATAATCCCAGCCCTTTGGGAAGTGGAGGCAGGCAGATCACGAGGTCAGGAGATCGAGACCATCCTGGCTAACACGGTGAGCCGAGATCGCGCCACTGCACTCCAGTCTGGGCGACAGAGTGAGACTCCGTCTCAAAAAAAAAAAAAAAAAAAAAGAAAGAAAGAAAGGGAAAAATTATGCCAAAACAAAATAAAAAGCAATCTTAAAATCACACATTTTTCTATTAAAGTCCAGAAGGTCTCCCTTCTAGTTTCACAGTTTTAGTCACACTTTCTTTCTTTTTTTTTCTTTTTTTTGACGGAGTCTCGCTCTTGTCCCTAGGGTGAAGTGCAGTGGTGTGATCTCGGCTCACTGCAAGCTCCGCCTCCCGGGTTCAAGGGATTCTCCTGCCTCAGCCTCCCGAGTAGCTGGGATTACAGGTGCCTGCCACCATACCCGGATAATTTTTGTACTTTTAGTAGAGACGAGGGTTCACCATGTTGGCTAGGCTGGTCTCAAACTCCTGACCTCAGTTGATCCGCCCACCTCGGCCTCCCAAAGTGCTGGGATTACAGGTGTGAGCCATCGCACCTGGCTGAGTCCAAGTTTTATTTCCCTATAATTTAAAAATTATATCATTCCATGCTTTGTCTGTAGGCTGATTCTAAAAGTTGAAAATCAACTTTCTGTTTTTAGTAGCGTTTCTAATTGCCTTTCATTTTTATCCCTGACATTCTTTGGCTTAATCATAGCCTTATCTTTTTCTGTCTTAAACAAATTATCTAATGTATGAGTCCTTTTCTTGCTCTATTGACCCTCTGGGGAGTGCTCCATTCTCCTGCCAGGAATTGGACTGCTTACCACACAGCCTGCTGTACAAATGTCACCTTGGGTCAGAGTAATTCTCATTGCTTTCCTGAACCTCTTGTTTTCTGAATGCAAATAAATAAAAATTTCTGGCCAGGTGCGGTGGCTCACATCTGTAATCCCAGCACTTTGGGAGGCCGGAGCAGGAGGATCACCTGAGAGATCAGCAGCTTGAGACAAGCTTGGCCAACATGGCAAAACCCCATCCGTACTAAAAATACAAAAATTAGCCAGGCATGATGGTGGGTGTCTGTAATCCCAGCTACTTGGGAGACCGAGGCAGGAGAATCGCTTGAACCAGGGAGACAGAGGTTGCAGTGAGGCGAGATCGCACCACTGCACTCCAGCCTGGGCAACAGAGTGAGACTCTGTCTCAAAAAAACAAAACAACAAAAAAATTTCTAGCCCAGTGCAGTGGCTGACGGCTGTAATCCCAGCACTTTGGCAGGCCAAGGCTGGCAGGAGGATCACTTGAGCTCAGGAGTTCAAGATTAGCTTGGGTCATACAGCAAGACCCCGTCCCTAATTAAAAATATATATTATTAAAAAGGAAAAAATTTGTTTCCTCATTTTTTATAGCTCACTTTTTTTTTTTTCTGAGCAGAGTCTCACTCTGACACCCAGGGTAGAGTGTAGTGGTGGGATCTCGGCTCACTGCAGCCTCTGCCTCCCGGTTTCAAGCGATTCTCATGCCTTAGCCTCCTGTGTAGCTGGGACTACAGGCCTGCGCCACCATGCCCGTCTAATTTTTGTGTTTTTAGTAGAGACGAGGTTTTGCCATGTTGACCAGGATGGTCTCGAAATGCTGACCTCAAGTGATCCACCCGTCTTCGCCTCCCAAAGTGCTTAGGATTACAGGCATAAGCCACTTCGTGCCTGGCCAATAGCACATGCTTTTAAAAAATACCAGCCAAGAAAGGATGCCCTGAGTCCTTACATGACTGAAAATGTATTTATTCTGACTCTACACTTCACTGTTTGGCTGCACATAGACTTCTAGGTTGAAAATAATTTTTTCTTAAACTTTTAGATGTATTCTTCCATAATCTTCTAGCACTAAATGTTGTAGCAGAAAAATCTGACACCAATCTAATTCTTGGTTTATAGATTGTTTTATCTAAAAGTTTATTTTATTCTTAGTGTTTGGAAATTTTACAGTGATGTATGTAGGAATGAGGCTTTTTCCATTCGTCCACCTGGTTTATAATGTTTATCAACTGACCCTTGCTCCACCCACCCCTCATAGAGTGCAGGGGCTTTAATTTATTCACTGCTAAAGTCCCTGTATCTGGCACACATCCGGTTCTCAATAGTCGTTTGCTGAGTGAATGAATTTACTCTGCTAGAATTTAAAGTCCTGTGACTCACATCAGCTCAGAACATTTTTATTTTATTCTTGTCTTTTTTTTTTTTGAGACAGGGTCTCACTCTGTCACTCAGGCTGGAGAGCAGTGATGTAATCACAGCTCACTGCAGCCTTGAACTCCTGGGCACAAGTGATCTTCCTGTCATAGCCTCCTGAGTAGCTAGGACTACGGGTGCACGCCGCTATGCCTGGTTAATTTTTAAAATTTTCGTAGAGACGCGGTCTCATTATGTTGATAAGGTTGGGATTTTTTTCTTCTTCTTCTATGAGAGTCTCACTGTCACCCAGGCTGGAGTGCAGTGGTGTGATCTTGGCACATTGCAACCTCCACCTCCCAAGTTCAAGCAATTCTCGTGCCTCAGCCTCCTGAATAGCTGAGATTACAGGTGTGCATCACCACACCTGGCTAATTTTTGTATTTTTAGTAGAGATGGGGTTTTGCCACGTTGGCCAGGCTGGTCTCAAACTCCTGACCTCAGGTGATTCACACGTCTCAGCCTCCCAAAGTGCTAGGATTACATGCATGAGCCATCACGTCTGGCCCAGTTTTACAGATTTTGTAGTTTTTTGGTTTTTGGTCTATACCCTGCTGCCTACTTTTCTTGCTTCCATGCTTATATATATATTTATATATTCATTTATTTTTTAATTCCTTTGCTGAGAATAAAAATTGGATACTTTAGCTGGGCTTGTCCTTCAGTTGTTTTTTGTTTTTTGTTTTGTTTTGTTTTGTTTTTGAGACGGAGTCTCTCTTTGTCGCCCAGGCTGGGGTACAGTGGCATGTTCTCAGTTCACTGCAAGCTCCACTTCCTAGGTTCATTCCATTCCCCTGCCTCAGCCTCCCAAGTAGCTGGGACTACAGGTGCCCGCCACCACGCTCGGCTAATTTTTTGTATTTTTTAGTAGAGATGGGGTTTCACCATGTTAGCCGGGATGGTTTTGATCTCCTGACCTTTTGATCCGCCCTCCTCGGTCTCCCAAAGTGCTGGGATTACAGGCGTGAGCCACCGTGTCCGGCCTCAGTTTTTTTTTTTTTTTTAAAGAGGCAAGGTCTTGCTGTGTCACCCAGGCTGGGGTGGAGTGGCTCAATCATAGTTCACTGCAGCCTCAAACTCCTATGCTCAAGTGATTCTCCTGCCTCAGCCTCCCAAGTAGCTGAAACTATAGGCACTCATCACCTAACCTGGTTAATTTTTTTTTTTTTTGTAGTACAGACAAGGTCTCATATTGTGGCCCAGGCTGGTCTTGAACTCCTGGCTTCAAGCGATTTTCCCCACTTGGCTTCCCAAAGTACTGGGATTACAGGCATGAGTCAGCTTGCCTGGCCTTTCCCTTTTATTTTAGGTAAACTTCCTTTAAAATACCCTGTTAGTAACCATCTTCCTTGCTACAGAAGAGAGAAAGCACCCCATGGCTTTTCCTCAAAGAAAGATCACTGCGGGGCCAGGTGCGGTGGCTCATGCCTATAATCCCAGCACTTTGGGAGGCGGAGGCAGCCAGATCACCTGAGGTCAGCAGTTTGACACCAGTCTGGCTAACATGGTGAAACCCTGTCTTTACTAAAAATACAAAAATTAGTCGGATGTGTTGGCATATGCCTGTAGTCCCAACCACTCGGGAGGCTGAGGCAGGAGAATCACTTGAACCTGGGAGGCGGAGGTTGTATTGAGGTGAGATCGTGCCACTGCACTCCAGCCTGGGCAACAGGGTGAGATTCCATATCAAAAAACAAACAAACAAACAAACAAAGAAACAAACGAACGAGTATGCACAATTCAACTGTAATGGATACTACCAATTTACTCTCCGAAGTGACCATGCTAATTTATACCCCCACCAGCCTTGCTAAAAATATTTAAGATATTCATTTTACGGATAATAAAATATCCACTGAGACTTCTGAAAAAACTTCAAATTCAACTCATGTGTACCCATAGGTTCCTTAATAACACCACAATAATCTGTTGCATCATTAGGATCTACTGGTTCAAGGAAAGGCCAGGCCGTCTTATGGGCCTATAATGAAAAAGTAGGCATTCTTACTGTCAGTGAAAACGCTAATTCCATTTAAGTTTGCCAGTTGAGTTACTACATCAATGAACCCAAAAGTCAGTTTTAAATGTGATACATGAAATACTTTATATTGGGTGATTTCTGCTCTAGTAATAAATGACCTAAGATGAGCTTCCTCTACAATAATGGTACTCAAAAGCTGGTCAGAAGACCTTGGTGTGGGGGGTGGAACACAAGCTTAGAAGTCTCAAAATCAGTATTCTGGGCCCTACATGATGAGCTGTCACTGAGTGGTGCTGGCATTGCAATCGCTTCTGTAAACGGGTGGGATGGGTCCAAAGTGTGGAGTCATTACCACAGCTGGTTAATGATGAGGTGGCAGAGATGTGATGTTAAATAACATTTAACCACACATTAAGACTATGATTCCCTTTTTAGTTACTTCAATTCTTGTGATTATGATAACAATAGGAGAAAGTTTCAATCCAATGCACTAAATCCTTTTATTTCCCCCCATTTTTTTGAGACAGGGTTCTGCTCTGTCACCCAGGCTGGAGTGGAGTGGCATGATCATAGCTCACTGTAGCCTCCTGTGCTCAAGTGATCCTCTCACCTCAGCCTCCTGAGTAGCTGGATAAACAAGTGTGTGCCAACATGCCCAGCTAATTTTTTATTTTTATTTTTTGTAGAGGTGGGGTCTCACTTTGTTGCCCAGATTGGTCTCTCACTAATTGATTCAAGTGATCCTCCTGCCTTGGCCTCCCAAAGTGCTGGGATTATAGGTGTGAGCAGCCACACTGGCCTTCTATGTCTTCAGTACATCGGTATCACTTGCTAATCCTGCAAACCATCCCTATCCTGTTTTTCTTTTTTTTTTTGAGATGGAGTCTTGCACTGTCACCTGAGCTGGAGTGCTGTGGCTCAATCTTGGCTCACTGCAACCTCTGCCTCCCGGGTTCAAGTGATTCTCCTGCCTCAGCCTCCCTCGTAGCTGGGATTACAGGCTCACACCACCACACCTGGCTAATTTTTTGTATTTTTAGTAGAGATGGGGTTTCACCATGTTAGCCAGTCTGGTCTCAAACTCCTGACCTCATGATCTGCCTGCCTCAGCCTCCCAAAATGCTGGGATTACAGGCGTGAGCCCCCATGCCCAGCCCCCTTTCTGTCTTTCATAAGGAAAATAATAACTATTATCTAATCATACTGTTTCTCAATCCATGGGAGTGAGAGGAAGTTTCTTTAAAAATAAAATGTATAAAAAAGTGAGTCATGTTAGATTATCTGAGTGTTGGGTAAGCTGAGGTGGTGTGGGGATATGGTAAAGCTCATGACACTGGTACGTGAAGAACTGAAGTTTGTCAAGCACTTCACTAGACTAGCTGAGAGTCAGTAAATAATCACTCTAAGATTGGAAACTTGAAATCCTAGAAATGCTTCCAAAATTATGCTGGCTGATTTCATTTTCAAATGCTGCACACAGAGGGGCTCTCACCTGTAAGGAACAGAGAACCCTCTTCAACCCCTTATAATCCTTCTCTGTTAGTGGTGTGAGCACTCTCATGGCATCCTCTGTTGACTGGCACTGTGGACAGACATACTTATCAATGAGCTCGGCCTCACTTTGCAAGATGCCAGCGCAGCACCCATGGTACCAATTCTGACACTGATCATGGCCAATAAAAAATCTGCAAGATCCGAAACAGAAATGTGAGTTCAAAACAGATGGGATGATGTTACTTATAATAAATCATGCACCTGAAAGTTTGCTAAACCCTGGGATATAAAATAGTTTTAGTTTTATGGTTTTGATACTTTCTAGATTGACATTCCAGTACATTAATTTAGTATTTTTTGATGTTAAGAACAAGCAGTGGAAAAATATGTGTAAGAACACTGTAATATTGGAGAGCCAATTTAAAGATAAATATGAAACATTTAATTGATTTTAAAGCTGAAAACAAAGTCAAAAATCTTTCAACTAGTACTGTACCATATGGGAGTTCAAAACCCTGTAAGCTAATAACAGAGTCCCAGAGCTTGTACCCAAATTAGTGTTTTTCTAACCTATAATAAGTCACCATTTTAAACACTGATAAAATCCAAACAAGTCAGGCTATTTTAACCTCATTAATTTCTATGTTACATGTTGAAGAATCAAATCTACCATTAAACCACATTTTCCCCAATGTGTCTCAAACATTCACCATGAAGCAAGATAAATTTTGAAGGGTAGGTAAAAAGAGAAAAAGAGAAAAAGAGAAAAATGAAAAGGAATTTGTAATATGAATTTGTAAATGAAAAGGAAGTGTATATCAAACATATAAAAAAATCTGCTTTTTATTTTAAAATAAATAAGTAACCAGTCAGAGCAATTTGGCTTCGTAAATTATTAAATATGATGCTCTTATCAGAACTCACTGTGACTGCAGGTGTTCTGCAGATACAGTACAATTCCTCACTGCTGCCCTCTTGTGCCCATTTACAATCATTACAGATGTACACAACCATTTTCTTAGCCTCCTTTTCTGAGATGCCAACACATTCTCCATGATACCAGTTAGTACAAAGATCATAGCCAATATAGAACCTGAAAGTATTCACAATGAAAATAACAATGTAATTGTCATTTTAAGCTGCCTGGTACTTAAATCTGTCTTCCCTGCCTTGCTTCACTTTTTTTTTTTTACAGGATAACTTCCTGCAATGAATCAGCTAAACATTCCCGAATCCAACCATTCTACCCCTGGCAGACTCCAGTATCTGATGCTCTATCATGTGTGGAAAGAAAGTCACTCACATCGGTTTCAACAAGTACACTGCTTAGTGAAATATGGGTCTTTAAAACATACTGGAGGCCGGGCGCGGTGGCTCAAGCCTGTAATCCCAGCACTTTGGGAGGCCGAGACGGG
>NC_044992.1:54166542-54220603 GCF_008728515.1 Papio anubis
GAGATCACTTGGACTCAGGAAGGGGAACATCACACACCGGGGCCTATCATGGGGAGGGGGGAGGGGGGAGGGATTGCATTGGGAGTTATACCTGATGTAAATGACGAGTTGATGGGTACAGCACACCAACATGGCACAAGTATACATATGTAACAAACCTGCACGTTATGCACATGTACCCTACAACTTAAAATATAATAATAATAAATAAATTTAAAAAAGAAAAAAAAAAAAAAGAAAAACTAGGCTGGGTGTGGTGTCTCATGCTTGTAATCTCAGCACTTTGGGAGGCTGAGGCTGGTGGATCACTTGAGCTCAGGAGTTTGAGACCAGTCTGGCCAACATGGCGAAACCCCATCTCTACTAAAAATATTAAAAAAAATTAGCCATGTATGGTGGCATGCGCCTGTAATCTCAGCTACTCAGGAGGCTGAGTCAGGAGAATGGTGTGAACCAGGAAGCAGAGTTTGCAGTGAGCTGAGGTAGCACCACTGCACTCCAGCCTGGGTGACAGAGTGAGACTCCATCTCAAAAACAAACAAACAAAAAACAGAAAAATTAAAAACCACATAATGATTATGCTTTATATTTTAAATTGGTGTGAGATCAACAGGACTGCCCCATGTGGTTATACAGGTTGTGCTTTGCACAAAGGTGCCTGTTGAGAGAGCATAAATGGAGGCTGAAATGCAGTTCATACTCCAAGCCTTGAACCTCTGTGCTGGATTGCAGTTGCCTACTGAGAGGTACCCTTTTTTTGTAACTAATGCATAGAGAGGAGGTGCCTTTTCCCAATTCACACAAAAGCACAGTGTGAACTATCTGAGGCCCTGGGGATCAAGAGCTTTAATCTCAAATTTTAGCCTTTGTTTACATCATCAAGTGGTAGAAATCTTTAGATCTACATGTACAGGGAGGCATGTAGCTCATTCAGTTTCTAATGGATGAATGAATGAAGATAAAGTCTTATTATAATACATGTCAGTAGCCCATCGTATTATTCTCTTTGTCGTAAAGTTTTTTCGTTTCAAGTGCTGCTTGAGGGAAGTGGGCCCTCAGTTACAAATAGAAAATATTGTGTTTCCTTTGGAGACATTTTGGTTCAGATAAATATTTAATTTGAGGTTTACCTATGGTAAATTTTGGACAAATTATTTTGAATGTTTTTTACACCATAATAGCTTGTATACATTTATCTTTGTAGAGATTAAAGAAGTTGCTAACATCTTGTCACATGTTGATAATGGCAAGATTGGTGTACCTGATTTGGAGCATGCCTTGAAATGTTTGAATGTTAATTTAACTGAGGAGGACTTCGATGGAGCCCTTAACTGTTGTAACGTCAGTGGTGAGCATTTTTTTGGCCTGAGATTCTTTTCATTTTTTTTTCTACTTATGAAAAATAGTCTTAGAGTATACCTATAAGGATAATATACTAATGGGAGTCATTTTTCTGTTGGAGGCTTAGGTTGATACAAATTGGAGCCAAACCACTCTACTAATTTAAATATTTATTGAACATATCTATTCATACTCATATGGATACTATACGTGCTTATTTAGAAAATTACCTTTCATTACTTATAAGCATGGGTGGAAAAATACCATAAATTGTATAATAAAATAAAAACATGACAATAGCAGCTTATTTTGATATGCAGTCTTTTTCAGAGGAGATCCACTTTCATTTGTTTTTTTACAGTACTTGCTCCATTTTGATTTTTAACCAAATAAAATATCTGAGGGCTCACTACATTTAAAAATAAGTTATTTAGTTTTAGTGATTGTTTTCAAATAGTCCACATTTACCTTTGTTTTCTGTCTTTGACTGCATGTAATACGTACTTGATCTCCTTTCCTATACACATTTACTTTTAGGAAGTCAAATCATTTGGGAATACTTCTAGAAGCTGCTGAGTTCTGTTGGTTTTTGGTGAACTTTTATTTTGGGCTTATCTTAACCAATTTGTGTCTTTGGGAATCCTGTGAGTCCTAGGTTTAAGAATACCTCTCCAGTACAGTTTAGTTATTGATTTTGCAAGGTTCCCCAGATTGTTATTCACCTAGGTCAATTTTTATGTTTTGACCTCAGTTTTCTCACACCATCAGACTGGTATAAATTTAGACTTCACACCCACATGAGATGCATACTGGGCCTTCAGTTTATCACAAGAGATTGTTTTTTCCCCTGTCTCTCTGAATTGGGAAGATTTAGGCATCCTTGTTTATTTGAGTCAATAAATATAATATTTTAATCTCTTTTTTAAAAAACCAGGATTGAAACCCTTTAAGCATTTCAGTTTTATTTGATATCTAAGTTCCTACTCTTATTTATGTGGGCTCGAATCTTTTTTTTAATGACTCTGTATGAGCATTTAAATCAAGCACCTAGCCATTTTTGGGTCTCATCTCTATCCCAAAGATAGTTTTAGTGTTAGTACTCAATGCTTAGCATTCTGGATCTCAGTTCCCAGTTAACTCTTTGTTATTTCCTTCATATGACTCAGTCACACATTCATGGAATGTTACATGTTATAGAGTGTCTCTAGGGATTTGTAGTGGGATGGTTTCTGCACTACCCAGGTCTGCCATTTTGTTTAAACTCAAAGTCTCTTTAATATAATTACAGCCCTAGATTGTCTGCTGTGTCACATTATTGCACGTTACTTCACGTGTGACTGTGTGTGTGTGTGTGCATGCGTGTGTGTGTGTGTACGTGTACATGTGCATGTATGTGTGTATTCTATCTAATAACATTGTCTCCTCTGGCCTTAGACTGCATAAATTCAAACACAACCTCTAACACTTCCTGACTTTGTGACCTGGACAAATTATTTAGTTTCCATTTGCTTTCATCTTTCAAAAATAGGCATGCAAAGAGTACCCACATCATAGAATTATTATGAAGATTACATGATTTAATATATGTAAAACACCATAAAAGGGTGCCTAGTATATATAAGGAGCTAAAAAATGTTAGCTATTGTTTGCTAGTAATATTATTAACTGTTCACTGGGTGGTTTTAAAAAGTGTTAAAAGTTCTATTGAAATAGTTTCAATCATTTGAGCTAGAGTGAAATTTTAGCTAACTATGGTAAATCGGTCTTTATTTCATGTGCCAACTCAGTATCAGGTTTTTAATGTCAGCATTTTTGACTTTGATCTTTCAGATAATATGGAGGTGGATTTAAAAGATTTCTTAATTAAAATGAAAGAAAGTCCACATTTCCAAAAGTCCAAAGGTAAGTGAATACTTCTTGTTCAAGAGAATGGCTAGAAAATAAATATTTAAAAATGACATTTAAAAATGACTATCTGGATTTCAAGTTTTTAGTTTTCAGTCTCTCTAGTTTTAAAAAGGATTTCAAGCCACTTATGATGTATAGTATGAATAATAATATAAAAATAAGTGGAGAAAATTGGGCAAAGATATAATGAGGGGGAAAACAAGGCAAGGTTAAAAAGATTAATATGTGCAAGGTCCTTTCTCAAAGGTAGTTAGGTTTTTCTTCAATGACTTCTGGATCTATGAATTAAATCATGTATGGAATTGGATGAGGGACCACCAGTTTTTGTGAAATCTTAAGTCGTGCCGCTAGAGTTTTCAGATGTACACAACTGGACTGCCCATCTATTTCAGTTATAGAAATCCTAACTTCAGTTAATCAGTCCTTCTAAATCCCTGCAGTGTCAATCCCTGTATTATTCTTAATACCACACTATCTATGTTGCCTAACCACATCATTTTGTCCTTGCTATTTAAAGACTTCTGCTTGGCCTCTGTCCCTGAGGTTCGTCTTATTCTTTCTGAAATTAGGGAGACCATTTCAACATCAACATATTTTCCTAACCCCCAAGTCTGCAGAGAACACCTACCAAAGAACTCTTCATGAATGCAGACACCCTTATCAATGGCGTATTTCTAAATGCTTTGATGAAACAAATTTCTTTGTATCACATTTTTTACATTTTAATATCTCTAAAATTGGGTGCCTTGTAGTATTTTTAATTAGATGTAGTTTTTAAAATTTAGACATAATTCACATACCATAAATTTCACCCTTTTAAAGTGTACTGTTCAGTGATTTTTAGTATATTCAGAAAGTTGTGCAACCATCACTTTCTAATTCCAAAACATTTTCTTGACCGCAAAAGAAACTCTGTACCTGTGAGCAATTATTCTCCATTTCCATCTCTCTCTAACTACTGACGACCATGAATCTACTTTCTGTCTGTATGAATTTGCCTCTTTTGAACATTTCATATAAATGTAATCATATTGTATTTTTTTGTGTCTAACTTCTTTTACGTAGCATATGCTTTCTTTCTCTTTTTTTTTAACTTTTATTTTAGATTCAGGGGGTACACGTGCAGGCTTGTTATCTGGGTATATTGTGTGGTGCTAAGGTTTGGGATATGAATGATCCCATCACCCAGGTACTGAGGATAGTATGCAATAGTTAGTTTTACAACCTTTTCCCCTCCTCCCTCTCCCCTCCTCTAGTAGTCCCCACTTTCAATTGTTGCCATCTTTCTGTTCACGAGTACCCAATATTTAGCTCACACTTGTAAGTAAGAGCATGCAGTATTTGGTTTTCTGTTTCTGTGTTAATGCACTTAGGATAATGGCCTCCAGCTATATCCATGCTGATAGTATATGTTTTCAAAGTTCATTTATATTGACTCTTGAACAATGTGGGGGTTAGGGGCACCTTCTAGATAATATGGAGGACAGACTGGATTAAGAAAATGTGGCACATATACCCCGATGGAATACTATGCAGCCATAAAAAAGGATGAGTTCGTGTCCTTTGTAGGGACATGGATGCAGCTGGAAACCATCATTCTCAGCAAACTATCGCAAGAACAGAAAACCCAATACCACATGTTCTCACTCATAGGTGGGAATTGAACAATGAGATCATTTGGACACAGGAAGGGGAACATCACACGCCAGGTCCTATTGTGGGGAGCGGGGAGGGGGGAGGGATAGCATTAGGAGATATACCTAATGTAAATGATGAGTTAATGGGTGCAGCACACCAACATGGCACGTGTATACATATGTAACAAAGCTGCACGTTGTGCACATGTACCCTAGAACTTAAAGTATAATAATAATAAAAAAAAGATTGCTTAATGAAAATGAAAGAAAGTCCACGTTTCCAAAAGTCCAAAGGTAAGTGGATACTTTTGCTTCAAGAGACTGGCTGGAAAATGAGTGGCTGCACAGTCAAAAATTCATGTATAATTTCAGACTCCCCTGAAACTTAATTACTAATAGTCTACTGTTGACTGGAAGCTTTATCAATAACATAAATGATTAACATGTATCTTTATGGCATATGTGTATATATATAAAAAATACTGTTTCTTACAATAATGCAACTAGAGAAAAGAAAATATTATTAATAAAATGAGATAGAATATCTTGACTGTTCATTAAATGTAAGTGGATCATCATCCTCATCCTCATCATCTTCAAGTTGAGTAGGAAGAGGAGGAAGAGGAGTTGGGTTTGTTATCTCAGGAGTGGGAGAGATGGAAGAGGTGGAGGAGGTAGAAGAGGAGGCAGAAGAGGCAAGGACACTTGGTTTAACTTTATGGAAATACATCATAATTTCTTGTCTGACATTATTGGCTTTTCATTTCTCTAAAAATGTTTCTGTCTGATACCAGTCTTTCACTGTTTGCTTTAGTTTCAGTGTCCATATCATAGAAGGGTCCATATCATAAAATAAGTCAAAGCAGTCTTGAATAATTGGAACCCTTCTACCAGATTGTCAATTTGTTTCCTTGCATTGCTTCTTCTATGTCTTCTTCCTTGTCATCTGGCACTGGTTTGAGAGTATTCATCTCTATCAAATCATCTTCAGTTAATTCTTCTGGTGTGGTGTATATTCTCTTGAATTTCTCCCAATAGCCACATCTTGAAACCTTTCACCCTTTGCCATTTTTTTTTCTCACCATTTCCACAATCTTTCTCATGATCTTGTTTAGCTCTGTTGTAAATCCTGTGCAGTCATGCACAACATCTGGACACAGCTTTCTCCAGTAGTGTTTGGGGCTTGATGTGGCATCCTACTGAAGCCTTTCATATTCTCTCTGTCAGGGTTTTCTTCCACAGTGTTGACAATTCTTTCCATAGAGTACCATGTGTAATGAGTCTTTAAAGGTTCTTATGACCCCCTAATGTAGAGGCTAATATCATATTTGGAGCCAAGTGGACCACTTCAATGCCTTTGGTGTTGAATTCATAGAGTTTTGGGTGGCCAGAGGCATTGTCCAATATCAAAAGAACTTTAAAAGGCAGTCTCATCCTTGCTTCAGGGACAAAGCATTGATGGAACCAATCTAGAAAAAGCATTCTGGTTTTCCAAACCTTCTTGTTATATAATCAAAAGATGGGAGCAGGTGTGTATTTTTTCCCTTCAAGGCTTGAGGGTTAGCAGCTTTATGGATCAGGGCAGTCCTGATTTTAAACCTAACTGCATTTGCACAAAATATTAAAGCTAGCTTACCCTTCTTAAATCCTGGTGCTTGCTTCTCTTCTCTACTAATAAATGTCCTTTGTGGCATTATTTTCCAGAATAGAGCGCTTTTGTCTGCATTAGAAACCTGTTCTGGGATATATACTTTCTCCTCAATGATTTTCTGGAGACATGTGTATTCAAATCCTTTATCCATTTTAAAATCAGGCTTTTTATTGTTGAGTTGTGAGAGTTATTTATATGTTCTGGATATTAGACCTTTATCAGATAGATAATTGCAAATATTTTTTCACATTTTGTTAGTTGTCTTTTTTCTTTCCTGATGTCCTTTGAAGAATAAATGATTTTGAATTTGGTAACGTTCAATTTATACTTTCTTTTGTTGCTTCTTTTGATGTCATAAAGATAATCCAAACTCCTGAAGGTTTACACCAAAGTTTTCTTCTAGTTTTAGCTCTTTTATTTGAATCCTTAATAAATTAGAGTTAATTTTTGTATGTGGTGTGAGATGACAGTCCATTCTTACCTTTTTTAGTCCAGATATTCACTTGTCCTAGCATCAGTTGTTGAAAACATTGTTCTTTCTGCACTGAGTGATTTTGGTACCCTTAGAGAAAATCAATTGATCATAAATGTATGGGTTTATTTCTGGACTCTCAATTCTATTCCTTTTATATTTATTCTATCCTTATATCAGTTTTTGATTGCTATAGCTTTGTTTAAAGTAATAACCTAAACAGTAATTTTTAACCAGAGCAGGGTAACTAGAATTATCTGTAAAGCTGATTCACCTGGTTCTATCTGTATATGATGAAGTAGCTTGTATTTTATAGAATAACTATAAAATCTGGTAAAAAATAAGCAACATAAGCAATCACCACAACTGTTTAAGGGCAATGGGCAGTAACCAAGCCTGTCAGGATTCGTGGGGCCATAGGATAAACACAAAGAAAACCATATTTAAGAACATGAGTGTAAAATGGCTGAAAACCAACTACAAAGAGAAAATCCTAAAAGCCACCAGTGAAAAGTTATACATTATTTTCTAAGGAGCAAAAAAGTTATTGATGGCTGGGTGTGGTGGCTTATGCCTATAAATCCCAGTACTTTGGGAGGCCATGGGGGGAGGATCGTTTGAGGCCAGGAGTTTGAGACCAGCCTGGGCAACATGGCAAGACCCTGTCCCTAAAAAAAATTTAAAAATAAGCCAGGTGTGATGGCACATGACTGTAGTCCCAGCTACTCAGGAAGATAAGACAGGAGGATCGCTTGAGCCCAGGAGTTCAAGGTTGCTGTGAGCTGTGATCACGCTGCTGCACTCCAGCCTGGGTGACAGAACGAGATCCCATCTCTAAATAATGATGATGATGATAATAATAATAAATATTTGTAGCTTTCTTTACATAAAATTTTTACAAAATTATCATTGGGGGAGCCTAGCTTAGTTCATGAGTCGATAGTTTATTGGTTATTACTGTTCAGGAGTTACAGTGCTGGTGAAATGCACCTGTCTTTCAGAATGCTGTGGTCCATCTCTGATGAATGCCATCGACAATGGAATAACATTAAAAACTAAACTTTTTTAAAGGCTGTGAACATCGTATTCTGTATTAAAATATCTTTTAAAAATGAAATAATATTTTAAGAAAAAACAGAAAGTTCACTACCAAGAGATCTACATAAAAGAAATGTTACCAATATCAGGAATGAAAAAAGGGACATAACTATGGAGTACACAGACATAAAAAGATACTAATTATACTTTTATACCAATGCATTTGAAAATTTTTATGAAAAGAACAAATTCCTTGAAAAACTCAACTTACCAAAAGTAGCTGAAGAATAATTAGAAAATCTGAGGAGTAACGCCAGGTTCAGATGGCTTCATTAGTAAGTTATTTTAAAATTTAAAAAGGGCTGGGCACGGTGGCTCAAGCCTGTAATCCCAGCACTTTGGGAGGCCGAGAAGGGCGGATCAATGCAGGGTCAGGAGATCTAGACCATCCTGGCTAACCCAGTGAAACCCCGCCTCTACTAAAAAAAAAAACAAAAAAAAAAAAACTAGCCGGGTGAGGTGGCGGACGCCTGTAGTCCCAGCTACTCGGGAGGCTGAGGCAGGAGAATGGCGTGAACCCGGGAGGCGGAGCTTGCAGTGAGCCGAGATCGCGCCACTGCACTCCAGCCTGGATGACAGAGTGAGACTCCGTCTCAAAAAAAAAAAAAAAATTTAAAAAGGATATAGTACCATTCTTACATAAACTCCTTCAGAGTTTAGAAGCAGGAAGAATATTTCCAACCTCGTTTTATGAGGCCTATGTAATCTTCATATAAAAACCTTACATGAGGACCAAATTATAATTCGGTCCCCATCATGACCACAAATGGGAAAAGCTTTAATAAAATAGGATCAAATGAAATCTAGTGATATATAAAAAGGAAAGATATATCGCAAGTTGAGTTATTTTTAGGAGGGCAGTATTGGTACTAATTAACAAAAATTAAAGTGTAATTCTCCATATTACAAAATAAAGGAGGAAAAAAATTATCTTAACAGATGTAGAAAACATATTTGATCAAATTCAACACCCTTTCATATTAAGGGGTACTTACAGAAACCTACAACAATCATGTTTAAAGGAAAATTTTAAATTCTTGACCACGGAGATTGGGAATGAGACAAGAATGTCTACTATCATCACTTCTGTTCAACAGTGTATGAAAGTCCTAGCCAGTACCACAGGCAAAACAGAATAAGGAAGATAAGAATTAAGAGAGAAGAAATGGAACTTCCATTATTCATTGGCAATATAATTAATAGGCAGAAAAACATGAAACTATACACTGGTTATTATATTATTGTATTTCAGTTAATGAGCAAATTTACCAGAGCTGCTTGATACATGATCAATTTAAAATTATAATTCTATGTTCAAAAATTGTATTTCTGTAGTTTGCCACAAACAATTATAAAATGAAAATAAAGATATGATTTGCAATGGTACAAAAAAGTAATTATTTAGGAGTAACTAGTGAAACAAGTTTATAATTTTTAAACAGAAAACTACAAAATAATTTGACAAAATTTAAAGAAAAACCTAAATAAATGGAGAGATACATTATGTTTTGTAGTTTCAATATGCTTTCGGTTATCACCAATTTGAGCTATATATTCAATGCAATCCCAATCAAAAGTCTAGCATAATTTTATAGAAACTGACAATCTGATTTTAAATATGAGAATAAATGCAAAGGACCAAAATAGCCAGGGCAAAGTTCAAGAAGACAAAGTTGTAAAACTCACGTTGCTTTACATCAAGATTTATAACAAAGTTACTGTAATTAAGACAGTGTGGTATTGACACAGAAACCAATAGAGTAGAATACAGAGTCCAGAAAGAGATCTACACATAATATGCCCATCTCCTTTACAACAAAGGTACCACTGCAGTGGAGCAAGGAAAGGATGGCCTTTTAAATAAATGAGGTTATTTCAATTGAATGTTCATTTATAAAAAAGTTAATCCTGGTGCCTTCTTTATAGCATTCACAAAATATGTATCATTTTGCTAAAAATGATATTACCAGGACAATTAGCAGAATGTGAATGGGTTTGAGAATTAGATGACATTATTGTATCAATGTAATAATTTCCTAATTTTGATGATTGTATTTTTATTATGTAGGAGAATGTTCTCGTTGGAGAAAATACACAATAATATAGTTAATGGTGAGGGGGCATTTTGTTGGCTATTTACATTCAGATATTTCAGATAAAATTTTGTACTGTACTTGCAACTTTTCTGAGGGTTTGAGATTGTTTAAAAATAAAAAAGTTAAAGAATTTTTTTTAAAGGGTTGCCAATTGGTGATGCGTATATGGAAAATAACATTGTAGTCAAATTTTAGGTACCTGGATTTTGTTAGGTAATTTCACTTCTTTGGATTTTAGATCATTTTCCACATGAGTGGTTTGGTCTCCAAAGTCTCTAAGTTCACTGATGTAAATTGAACTTTTCGCCTTAAATATTTCACATTTTAAAAAGTTGTATAGGTTTACTATCATAAGAACTTAATGGATAAATAACCTTATTATATAATGTGGATTACTATAATAATTACTGGCCCTGAAAAATTAGATATATTCTCTTACTCTCAGTTTTCTTTTCCTCAAAATAAGGATAATAATGCCTATATCATATGATAGTTGTAAGAATTAAGCAAAACCATTTCCCTGTAGTAGCTACTGATTAAAAAGTTACAAAGTCAAGAGATGCAAAATGTAAATATATCACATTTTTATTAAATCAATAGATTTCCTTTTCAAAAATTCAGTGCTACAAATTGAATTTTATGCCTCCTATATATTACATTTTGAAAAATTGGGTAGGTTCAGAATTAGAACACAATTGGCCAATAACTTTGTTATATGGCATAGGTTACCATAGTAATTACTGTCTGAGTGCTACTGGAAAAATAATGTAAGTTTTCTTATTATCCTTTTCTTCTTTAGAATATCAATGGAATTTGAAACACATTTTGCTTTTATATCCAGGCATTGGAATCCTTTTCATTCAAATGGTGTACGTAGTTGGGTCCATTTTGAGTGCTAGCTTCTTTAGGATCCAATCTTCACAGTGTTAATTCCTTTTTTTAAAGAAGAGAACCTTAATGCTCAAAAGGATAATAGGCTAATAATTCTTCTATAGATGTAAGAATTGAGACCATGCCTCTGTATTACAAAGTTATAGAGTCAAGTGTGTAAAAATGTAATTCTATCACAGTTTTTGGTTAAATCAGTAGTCAGTGTTTAATTAGTAGTATTATGACTGTTCAAAATAGCTCATTGATGAGTCAGTAGTCATCTCATTACCTCCATGCCTCTTTGCATGTGCAATCTCTTGCCTCCTCTTTCTCCTGGAGTTAACAATTATCTTTTAAAAAAACGTATGTATTTTCCTATAGACCTATTACTTTTTCCCATGTTTCAGACAAAAAATTTTTGTACTGTACTTGCAACTTTTCTGAGAGTTTGAGATTGTTTAGAAATAAAAACAATGTTTAAAAGCTTTAAAAAAAGGGTTGCAAATTGGTGGTGTGTGCATATGAAAAACAACATTGTAGTCATATTTTAGGTACTTGAATTTTTTTTTCCTACTGACCGGTTGTATGATGTTGCATAGGTAATTTCACTTCTTGGACTTTGAACATTTCTGGCACAATCATGTTTGAAATGTTAGTCAAACATTGACTATGATTTTTGAAATCATAATAAAAAATGTTTGAATATTGACATTTTCAAAATACTCAAACACAGTTTTATGTACTTTAGATGCTCTGATTTGAATTGTTTCTCCCCTACACCCACTAAACAGCTGTCATCCCAGAATTTCTTTTTAGTAGTATTCTATGGCTCACATGTTTCCTGAATCCCTGTCATGATTTACTCCTTTATTTTGCTGAAGCACATTTTGCATTAGGTTCCAAAGTAAAACAACATGGGATATGTAATTTTTGAGTCTTTGAATGCTTCCCAATATCCATATTTTACCTTTATCTTCTTTGATTATTTGGCCAGGTATTAAATGTTAAGTCTCTAACATAGTGCTTATCATGTGGTAGTTGCCTTATAAATGGAAGGTAGTATTATTGTTGGATCACATTGGAGCATGGTTTGTGCTCTTACATCCAACCAGCTATACCTTCTATTTCACCTTTAAGTTATTTTATTTATACAATATTCTCAACTGGGGCCAGATTGACTAAGAAGTGGAAGAAGCAGCTACCCATGTCAACAAAGGACTGAAGTAGTTATTTTTCACAATATTAATATCCAGTTAATTTCTTAGAACAAAATTATGCTTATAGGTTATTTATCAGTTTAATCATTTTAAGGTAACATAACTTTAAGTTAAATAATGAAAGATAATTTTGATTTAAAGATTATTTGTAATGCTTTGCAATGATTTCAGGGCCACATATGAAGTAATATGTGGCTCAAGGGATAAAGGTTGACTACCTATATGTTTCTACTTGAAAGGCACAGTGGTTAAGAGGATGGGCTTTGGAACTATAGGGTCTGTACTTAAATCCTGTCCCTGCCACTTACTACCAATATATTATTTGGTAAGTCACTTAATTTTGCTAACCTCAGTGTTTTCATCTGAAAAACAGGGATGAAAATGCCTATCTTGGGATTATTATAAGGATATTTGTAATTTGGTAAAGTGAAATTGCTTGGAACAGCGGCTAGCACTTAGTAAGTGCCCTGTGACTGTTAGCTATTATAATACACTCTAGTTTTTAAAACTATACAAATTGTTCCATGTAAAATTCTAGAATCAGATCTTCATATTTTATGCAACCTGAGTCTATTCAGTGATAACTAATAACATATGCTCTGTTTCTGCTGTTGAAATGTTTGCTTTTGCTCTCTTTCTGCAGCTACACAGATACTCTTAGCTGCTACCCAAATTCTCCAGAATGATCTAATTGATGTCTCTGACCTCAAGACGTTATTGATGGACAAGGACCTTCATACAGCTAATGCTATACTTACTGTAATGTTAAGACATGTACCTGAACATGGTTAGTAGTTTCAATGCATCTATCTTATAAGGACCATCCTCTACCAGAGGGGTGGAAGGTCTATGGGTAGGACACACAGGGATGGAGGGTATCCAGTGGAAGCTGAAGTGGGATGACTGCTGGACACTGGTACTGCGCCTACAGGTGTGCCAACCCTGAGCTTCATTGAGCCAAACGAATGGGGAAGTCAGAGCTCATCTTATCCCTGTGTGAGTCCACTGATGGTACCTAGAGGGTGAGATTATTTTGTGAACTGACTGACATGGGCAGTGGTCAATCAGAATGCCACATGTAGAGTAAAACGGGGTCCTGGAGGCCCTTTCGGTTTTTGGAAGGTGAATTATGGTGATATCCAGGGATACCGTGGAGTGTTACACATAGTGGTGGCTCAGGGCAGCAGATATCTATAAATATAAAAAATAAATTTACTATTTTAATGACAGGTATAGCTGAATATTATCCATGATGGGTTCTTAAAATGAGTTGGGGAGTATTATTTTTTTATGTTTTTTAGAAGAGACTTTTTTCTTCCTTGAATGTTGAGTAGAATTCATGAAGCCATGTTGGCCAAGAGTTCTTTTTGTGAAAGGCTTTGGATTATTTATTTAATGTCTTTAAATGAATAGGATTAACAAGGTATTTTATTTTCTTGTTAGTTTTGGCAAGCTGTGCTTTTAGAGGAATTTGTTCATTAGATCTGCCTTTTCAAATGTATTGAATAAAGTTGTTCTCTTTTTGACATCTGACATAGCTGTAATGCTATCCTCATTTTAATTCTCAAAATTAGTGGATTGTAGCTTCTTTTTTTACCCTCGATTGAACTTCACAGAGTTTTGAATCTTATTAATCTTGTAAAAAATTCAACCTTTATCTTGATTGACACTTTAAAAAATTTATTTCCTCTTTATTATTTTTTGCTTTTATCTTTACTGTAATGTCTACACTTGATCTTAGCCAAAAGGCTGATAAGTGATTACTATATGCTAACTTATTACAATTCTTTTATTTCTAATTTTTATGGATACATAATTATTATACACATTTATGGGGTATGTGTGACATTTTGATACAAATATACAATATATAATGATCAAATCAGGATAGTTGGGTTATCTGTCACCTCAAGCATTATCAGTTCTTTGTATTAGAAACATTCCAATTTCACTCTTTTAGTTATTTTGAAATGTAAAGTAAATTATTAACTATAGTCACTGTATTGTGCTACTGAACACCAGATCTTATTCCTTCTAACTGTATTTTATACCCATTAACCAACCCCTTTTTTATCTCCTTCCCACTATATCCTAACATCTATTTTTTCTTTGTTTGTTTGTTTTTTTTTTCTTTAACTCTTTTTTTTCCTTTTTTCAGTCAACTTCCCTAGGGTGAATATATCCCGATTTCTAGTGATGAATATTTAGCTCAATTATTTTAAGGATTTTTTTTTTGTTTGTAATACATACCTCACAGCAAAATTTCCTCAAAACATTCATTTAACTACATCCTACAAATTTTGATGTATAGTATTTTAATTATTGTTCAGGTCAAAATTTTTCTGATTTCTGTTGTCATTTCTTCTTCAACTCATGATTGTAGAAGTATGTTTCTTAATTTCCAAAAATTTGAGGTTTTATAATCATTACATCATTAATTTCTAGTTTAATTGCATTGTGGTCAATGAACATACTCTGATTTTAGTCTTTTGAAGTTTGTTGAGAGTTGATTTATTGACTATGATAATTTTGGTAAATATTTTTTTGTGATTGAGAAGAATATATAGTCTGCAGTTGGGTTGGGTAGGAGTGTTCTATATATTAGATCAGATTTATTGTCAAATTCAAATTTTTTTATATTCTTACTGATGTTTTATTTCTTTGTTCAATAGTTACTGAAACAGTTGTTCTAAAATCTTCTACAATTTTATACAATGATTATGTATTTGTCTACTTCTCCTTTTAATTCTGTCAGTGTTTGCTGTCTATAGTTTTTAGCCCATGTTGTTAATATGCTGACTTACAATTAAGGCTGGGCATTGTGATTCATGCCTGTAATCCCAGCACTTTGGAAGGCTGAGGCAGGCGGATCACTTGAGCTCAGGAGTTCGAGATCAGCCTGGGCAAGATGGTGAAACCCTGTCTTTACAAAAAGTACAAAAATTAGCTAGGTGTGGGCCGGGTGCAGTGGCTCACACCTGTAATCCCAGCACTTTGGGAGGCCGAAGCAGGTGGATCACGAGGTCAGGAGATCAAGACCATCCTGGGTAACACAATGAAACCCTGCCTCTACTAAAAATACAAAAAATTAGCCAGGCGTGGTGACAGGCGCCTGTAGTCCCAGCTACTTGGGAGGCTGAGGCAGGAGAATGGTATGAACCTGGGAGGCGGAGCTTGCAGTGAACTGAGATCGCACCAGTGCATTCCAGACTGGGCGACAGAGTGAGAATCCATCTCAAAAATAAAAAATAAATAAATAAATTAGCTTGGTGTGATAGCATGAGCCTGTAGTCTCAACTACTTGGGAGGTTGAGGCAAGAATTCTTGAGCCCAGGAGGTTTAGGCTGCAGTAAGCTGTATTTGTACCACTTCATTCCAGCCTGGGTGACAAAGTGAGACCCTGTCTCAAAAAAACTGATCTATCATCCAAATTAATAGAACATTTCGTTATAAAGTATTCATATTTGTTTTTAATGATGCCTTTTATCTTAACTTCTACCTTGATATTAGTATAGCAACATTGGCTATTTTTTCTTTTAGGGATAGCGTATCTTTTTTGTCATTTTACTTTCATTCTTTCTGTATCCTTATATTTTAGATATATCTCATGAATAGTACATGGCTTTGCCAGCCTGTTAGTGTCTTAAAAATTGTTTTATTTGAAATGTTTACATTTACACAAGAGTTTTAAAGATAGTACAGAGTTCCTGTGTACCCTACCCAGCTTCCCCTAATGTTAGCATCATACATAACCATGTAACATTTATTAAAACAAAGATATTAATATTGGGACAGTACTATTCATTGAACTACAGACTATATTTGGATTTCACTAATTTTCACTAATGTGCTTTAGTGTCTCAGGATCTAGTCTGGGATACCATGTTACATTTAGTTGTCATGTCTTGTTAGCCTTCTCTAGTCTATGACAGTTTCTCAGCCTTTCCTTCTATTTAGTGACATGATACTTTGGAAGAGTATTGGTCAGATATTTTGTATAAAACCTCAGTTTGAGTTTATCTCATGACTAGCCTGGGGTTATGGGCTTTTGGGAAGAATACCCCAAAGGTAAAGTGCCCTTTTAATTGCAACATATAATATATTATATTAACATGATTTGTTACTGATGATATTAACCTTGATCACTTGAAGTGGTGTCTGCTATATTTTTTTATCGTAAAGTCACTGTGTTTCCCTTTTTCACAGTTTTTGTTAGATGCAAGTCACAAAGTTTAGCCCCATGCTCAAGGAGAAGAAAATTAAGCTATTCTTCTAGAGGGAAGAGTATCAAAGAATTTGTGGACATGTGTTAAAATAACCATAGTAATTAATAAATATTTTGGAGGAGATACTTTGAGACTGTGCAAGTATTCTGTTTCTCCTCTAAGTTTCTCCCACTAATTTTAGCATTCATCGGCAGATGAATTGCTAGTCTGTAGCAATTATTACTGTGTTGTTCTAATGTTGACTTTCTACTTCCCTCATTCCTTCTACATTTTAAAATTATTTGAAATTCTTTGGCAGGGACGATTTATTCTTTCACTCCCATTAATTAATTAGTAATATGTCTTTTAATTAAACCATGTAGTTAACTTACACTTGTAGATTACTAAAGTATTTGGGTTTAAATCTACCATTTTACTAGTACTTTCTATTTCAGCCACCTGTTCCATATTTCCTTTTCTCTTTCCTTGTCTTTTGGATTTTTTACTTTAAAAATTACTCAATTTCTTAGACAATAGCAAAACAAATATGACAAAAATGATATAAAATCCTTTGGGGTGTGATAAGTGTGTTCCTTATTTTCTTGTGATTATTGTTTATTTGTGTTTACAAATATCAAAACTTTGTCAAATATCACAGAAATTGCTGTCTGGTGTGATCCAGAGCAATCAGACAAGAGAAAGAAATAAATGGCATCCAAATCAGTAAAGAGAAAGGCAAGCTGTCACTTTTCATTGATGATATGATCATATACCCTGAAAACCATCAAGCTTCATCCAGAATGCTCTTATATCTGATAAATGAATTCAGTAAAGTTTCAGGATACAAAATCAGTGTACACAAATTAGTAGCACTGCTATACACCAACAATGACCAAGCTGAGAATCAAATCAAGAACTCAATCCCCTTCATAACAGCTACAAAAAAAAAATAATAAATACTTAGGAATATACTGAACTAAGGAGGTGAAAGACCTCTCTACAAGGAAAACTACAAAACACTGCTAAAAGAGATCATCAGTGACACAAATGGTCATGGATGTGTGGAATTAGTGTTGTCTGCCAAAAGCAATCTACAGATTCAATGCAATTCCCATCAAAGTACCATGATCATTCTTCACATAACTAGAAAAATGTCCTGAAATTCATATGGAACTAAAAAATAGCCTGCATGGCCAAAGAAAGACTAAACAAAAAGAACAAATCTGGAGCATCACATTACCTGACTTCAAACTATACTGCAAGGCAACAGTTATCAAAACAGCATGGTACAGGTATAAAAATAGGCATGTAGACCAATGGGACAGAATAGGGAACCCAGAATTAAAGCCAAATACAGCCAACTGATCTTTGACAAAACAAACAAAAACATGAAGTAGAGAAAGGACACCCTATTCAACAAATGGTGTGGGGATAATTGGCAAATCACTTGTAGAAAGATGAAACTGTATCCTCATCACTCATCTTATACAAAATCAGCTCAAGATGGATCAAAGACTTAAAGCTAAGATTTGAAACCATAAAAATTATAGAATATAACATTAGAAAAACTCTTGTAGACATTGGCTTAGGCAAAGAGTTCATGACCAAGAACCCAAAAGCAAATGCAACCAAAACAAAAATAAATAGATGGGACTTAATTAAACTAAAAAGTTTCTGCAAAGCATAAGAAATAATCAGCAGACAACCCACAGAATGAGAGAAAATATTCACAAACTCTACATCTGACAAAGGACTAATATCAAGAATCTACAAAGAACTCAAGTCAGCTAGAAAAAAACAAAACCATCAAAAAGTGGGCAAAGGACATGAATAGACAGTTCTCCAAAGAAGAAATACATGGCCAACAAACATATGAAGAAAATGCAGAACATCACTATTTGTCAGGGAAATGCAAATTAAAACCACAATAAGATACCACCTTACTCCTACAAGAATGGCCATAATTAAAAAATTAAAAAATAATAGATGTCGGCATGGATGTGGTGAAAAGGGAACACTTTTATGCTGCTGGTGGGAGTGTAAACTAATAAAACCACTATGGAAAACAACATGGAGATTCCTTAAAATCTAAAAGTAGGTCTTTTGACTCCTTGGTTCAGTGATATTGTGTGCAGTAATCTTGTGTCTGGATACTTTGTTGAATTATTTTATCAGTTCTAGGAGCCTTCAGGGGGAGTCCTTAGGGTTTTTGAGGTAAATAATCATATCATCTGCAAATAGTGACAGTTTGACTTCCTCTTTACCAGTTTGGATGCCTTTCTTTCTCTTGTCTTATTACTCTGGCTAGGACTTCCAGTACTATGTTGAAGAGGAGTGGTGAGAGTGGGCATCCTTGTCTTGTTCCAGTTCTCAGAGGGAATGCTTTCAACTTTTTGCCATTCAGTATTATGTTGGCTGTGGGTTTGTCATAGACGGCTTTATTACAATAAGGTATGTCCCTCATATGCCTATTTTGCTGAGGGTTTTAATCATAAAGAGATGCTAGATTTGTCAAATGCTTTTTCTGCATGGTCATGTTATTTTTGTTTTTAATTCTGTTTATGTGGTGTATCACATTTATTGACTTGTGTATGTTAAACTATCCCTGCATCGGTGATATGAAACCCACTTAATCATGGTGGATTATCTTTTTGATATGTTGTTGGATTCTGTTAGCTAGTATTTTGTTAAGGATTTTAGCATCTATGTTGATCGAGGATATCAGTTTGTAGTTTTCTTTTTCAGTTATGTCCTGTCTTGGTTTTGGTATTAGAGTGATACTGGCTTCATAGAATGAATTAGGGAGGGTTCCTTCTTTCTCTGTCTTGTGGAATAGTGTCAAAAGGATTGGTATCAATTCTTCTTTGAATGTCTACTGCTGTGAATCCCTCTGGTCCTGGACTTTTTTTTGTTGGTAATTTTTAATTACCATTTCAATCTTGCTGCTCGTTATTGTTCTGTTCAGGATACCTAATTATTCCTGATTTAAGCTAGGAGATTTGTATTTTTCCAGGAATTTATCCATGTCTTCTAGGTTTTCTGATTTATGTGCACAAGGGTGTTCATAGTAGCCTTGAATGATCTTTTGTATTTCAGTGGTGTCAGTTGTAATATCTCCTGTTTTGTTTCTTAGTGGTGTTATTTGGATTTTCTCTCTTTTTGTTTTGGTTAATCTCACCAGTGGTTTATCAATTTTATTTCTCTTTTTAAAGAATCAGCTTTTTGTTTCATTTATCTTTTATATTTTTTTTGTTTCCATTTCATTTAGCTCTGGTCTGATCTTGGTTATTTCCTTTCTTCTGCTGGGTTTGGGTTTGGTTTGTTCTTGCTTCTCTAGTTCCTTGAGGTGTGACCTTAGAGTGTCAGTTTGTGCTCTTTCAGTCTTTTTGATGTAGGCATTTAAGGCTATGAACTTTCCTCTTAGCACTGCCTTTGCTGTATCCCAGTGGTTTTGATAAGTTGTGTCATTATGGTCATTCAGTTCAAAGAATTTTAAAATTTCCATCTTGATTTCATTTTTGACCCAAGGTTCATTCAGGAGCAGGTTATTTAAATTTTCATGTATTTGCATGGTTTTCAAGGTCCCTTTTGGAGTTGATTTCCAGTTTTATTCCATTGTGGTGAGAGAGAGTGCTTGATTTAATTTCAATTTTCTTAAATTTATTGAAGCTCGCTTTATGGCCTATCATATTGTCTATCTTGGAGAAAGTTCCATGCGCTGTGAATAGAACATGTCTTCTGCAGTTGTTGGATGAAATGTTCTGCATACATCTGTTAAATCCATTTGTTCCAAGGTATAGTTTAAGTCCATTGTTTCTTTGTTGACTTTTTGTCTTGATGAACTGTCTAGTGTTGTCAGTGGAGTATTGAAGTCCCCCACTGTTATTGTGTTGCTCTCTACCTTATTTCTTAGGTCTATTAGTAATTGTTTTGTAAACTACATATATGTGTAGAATTGTGATATTTTCCTGTTGGACAAGGCCTTTACCATTATGTAATGTCCTTCTTTGTCTCTTTTAACTGCTGTTGCTTTAAAGTTTGCTTTGTCTGATATAAGAATAGCTACCTCTGCTCACTTTTGGTGTCCATTTGCATGAAATGCCTTTTTCCACCCCTTTACTTTAAGTTTATTTGAGTCCTTATGTGCTAGGTGAGTCTTCTGAAGGCAGCAGATGGTTCATTGGTGAGTTCTTACCCATTCTGCGGTTCTGTATCTTTTAAGTGGAGCATTTAGGCCTTTGACATTCAATGTTAGTATTGAAATGTGAGGAACGGTTGCATTCATCATGTTCTTTGTTGTCTGTGTACTTTGGTTTTTTTGTGTTTTTTTTTTGCTTTTCTCATATTTTTGTTTCATAGGTCCTGTGTAATTTGTGCTCAAAGACATTCTGTTTTGATGTGTTTCCAGGATTTGTTTCAAGATTTAGAGCTCCTTTTAGCAGTTTTTGTAGTGGTAATGGCAAATTCTCTTAGCATTCATTTGTCTGAAAAAGACTGTATCTTTCCTTCATATATGATGCTTGGTTTTACTGGATATAAAATTCTTGGCTGATAATTGTTTTGTTTGAGGAGGCTGAAGATAGAGCCCTAATCCCTTCTACCTTGTAGGGTTTCTGCTGAGAAATCTGCTGTTAATTTGATAGGTTTTCATTTACAGGTTACCTGGTGCTTCTGTCTCACAGCTCTTGAGAGTCTTTCCTTCGTCTTAACTTTGGATAACCTGATGACAATGTGCCTAGGTGAAGATTGTTTTGCTATGAATTTCCCAGTTGTTCTTTGTGCTTCTTGTATTTGGATATCTAGGCCTCTAGCAAGGCCAGGGAAGTTTTCCTCGATTATTCCCCCAAGTATGTTTTCCAGGCTTTTAGAATTCTCTTCTTCCTCAGGTACACTGATTATTCTTAGATTTGGTTGTTTAACATAATCACAGACTTCTTGGAGGCTTTCTTCATAATTTTTTTTTTGTCTTTGTTGGATTGAGTTAATTAGAAGACCTTATCTTCGAACTCTGAATTTCTTTCTTCTACTTTTTCAGTTCTATTACTGAGACTTTCCAGAACATTTTGCATTTCTAAAAGGGTGTCCAAAATTTCCTGAATTTTTGATGTTTTTTTTCTTTAAGCTATTTCGTTGACTATTTCTCCCTTCACTTCTTGTATCATATTTTGGATTTCCTTGCATTGGGCTTTGCCTTTCTCTGGTCCCTCCCTGATTAGCTTAATAACTAACTTCCTGAACTCTTTTTCAGGTAAATCAGGGATTTCTTCTTGGTTTGGATCCATTACTGGTGAACTAGTGCGATTTTTCTACCAAGCTTTATGAAATACTATTCACTTTCAGAATCTGTCCTGTACCCAGGTTCTAACACTAATTTTCTGCTTCCCTCATATACCATCTCAAGACTGCTATCTTTGGCCTCCTGTATTTCCAAGCTTCTTTTTTTAATCTCCCTAGAGGTTAAGGCTTTCATCCATCAGCTCTCTGACTTGTTCTCAGTATTTCCCTACTCAGTAAGGGGACTCTCTTCTTAGAGGTGAACTCTCATTGATATTATCCATGTTCTGTATTACAAAGACATTTCTTTATTCTTTCTTCTATGAAATTGTCACTTGAGTTTCCTCTTTTTTTTTTTTTTTTTTTTTTTTTTTTAGATAGATTCTTGCTCTGTCACCCAGGCTGGAGTGCAGTGGCACATTCTCGGCTCACTGCAACCTCCACCTTGAAGGTGCAAGCAATTCTTCTGCCTCAGCCTCCCGAGTAGCTGGGATTACAGGTTCCTGCCACCACACCTGGCTAATTTTTGTATTTTCAGTAGAGATGAGGTTTCATCATGTTGGCCTGGCTGGTTTGGAACTCCTGACCTTAAGTGATCTGCCCACCTCAGCCTCCCAAAGTGCTGGGATTACAGGCATGAGCCACCATGTCTGGCCTGAGTTTCCTCTTTGGCTTAGGCTCTGAAGCTGACTGCGCTGGTCCTGGATTTTTATTTCCTGACTTATATGCAAATACAAATGTTTAATATTCTGCCTCTTAGTTACACTGTAGGCATGGACTATAGGTTATTTTACTTGCCTTACTTGTTAATTTGCATGGATTTTTGGAGACTATGTGGATAGATTAAATTTAGGTGTCTATTGTCATACTAAAGCAGTGTTTCTAACCTTTATTTCCTCGCTCCCCTAAGAAGCCTTTATAGACATTTTAGTTCTTAATTATCCCCCACCCCCCATGAAAATTTAACACCACAGATATGTCATATATCTGTTTAAGTACTATGGCCACAAACTATTGTAATATCTGATATATTTTTCTCCTAAGAACCAGTTTTACCCCCTTGAGAGCAGTATCACTGTCAATGAGAATGTATGTTCTGAAAGTATCTTGAATTTTATTTTCACTGTTGTACTGCCAAATCCTGCAAGTAGTATTTTACTTATACTTTAACACATGTATGAGTAATATTGGTCTATAATTTCCCTCCCTCACCTCCTCAGTATTATATTTATTCTGTAGTTTTGTAGGCAAGTAGGAGCTACTGAAGGGTTTTATGCATAGGAATAATCAATTTTTTTTAAAGAGGAATACTTCCCTTTACATACTATGGAAAATAAATAGAAGATGAGACTGGTGGCATAGGTTTTTAAAGATGCTGTTGTAATAACATAGGTATTAGTTAATGCAGCAGGAAATTCAAGAAGTATTTGGAAATAGAATGAGCAGAAATTGATAATCATATGCATGCAATAGGTAAGGGAGAAGAAATAGCCCAGCCTTACTCTCAAGCTTTTAACTTTTGTTATAATTTGACTATTAGCTTCAGCTATATTATTTAATTCTGAAACAGTAATTCTTTCATTTAATTAAATTATGCTTTGCCTTACAGAAAGTGGCAAGGTTACCATTCAAGAATTTATGACTAAATTCTCCGATATATTGACAATTCCTAAACCTGCAGGTAAGTTTTATTTAATATGTAATTATTGCCCAGATCTAGAAAGGCAAGCAGTGGTTTACATGTTAAAAACAATACAGGATTCAATAGTTAAAGCACAGGTAAGTAAGAAGCAATACAATATGAATATGAAACAACACAAGAGTAGATTACATAACTTCTGTTTGAATTCTAAGGCAAATATTGCTAAACTTAACCCAAACTCAAAATTTTAGGTAGTCTTACTTGGTAGTGCTAGAAAATTACTAGATTATATATTATTCTTTGAGGTTATTCAGTATGCGTATTTGACTTCTGAAATTACTAGAAAATAATTTTTAAAACTTTTGACAAATCCAGTAGAATTTTTATCACTATCTGTTATGTTCTTACATATCTTCAACAACTCTCTTGATCTCATTTTTTAAACATCCATGCTTTTTGAGGTGTAATGTACATATAGCAAAATTCACCCTTTTTAGGCATACAGTTCTTTGGATTCTTAAAAATAATATAATGTAACCCTTACTATATATAACATATAGACTATTTTACCCCCTAGAAGTCTCTTATGCCCTTTTGGTAATCCATTTCTTCCTCTACCCTGAGCCCCTGGCAACTACTGATTAATTCTTTGTCCCTATAGTTTTGCCTTTTGTGGAATATCATGTAAATGATTAAATATGAAGTGGTTTGAGTTGGGCAGTCATTGCATACATATACCTTGAATGTATATGTATGTATACATTCATATGAGAGTATAAACAAAGTATATACTCTCATTTGTACTCTCATTTATACTACCAACTCTTCCTAGAAAAAATGGATTCTGATTGGTTCTGGTTGCACTATTAGAAATTTCAAATACAGCTTTATTTGAGTACCCCCAAAGCTGAAGTACTGATCCCTTTGGCTGTTTGTTTCCCACTAAGTTTGTGTGTGTGTGTGTGTGTGTAACCAACATTTTGTTGAACCAACAATGTACCATTAGTAAAGCTGCTATGCAAAATTATCCCTTAGGTCTGTTCTAAACTTACAGTTTAACTGATTTTATTGTCCTCACCTAAGGTTATTCAATGCATATATGGGAAGAAAATACTAGGACATTAAATCAAGATGGTTACTTTTGCTATTTTGCTGAAGATTCATCATAAATATAAATCAAGAAGTTAATCTACATGTTAGAAGTGTTTTTAAAAAATTTTTAAATTGACATATAATTGTACATATTTATGGGGTACAATGTGCTATTTCATTTATACATTGTATAATAATCAAATCAGTGTAATTAGCAACCCATTGTGAACCCCAAATATCAGAAACAGGATTCAATTAATTTAGAAAGTTTATTTTTGCTAAGGTTAAGGGCATGCCCATGACACAGACTCAAGAGGTCCTGACATATGTGCCCAAGGTGGTTGGGGCACAGCTTGGTTTTATACATTTTAGGGAGACATGAAATATCAATCAATACATGTAAGATGTACATTGGTTTGGTCCAGAAGGGCAGGGGGAAGACAACTTGAAGTGCGGAATTTCCTTATGGGCAAATTGTGAGGGAGTTATGTAGCTGCTGCTGCTTCTTTTTTTTAATCTCTGTTGCTATCTCCTTTAGGAATAGAATGGGAGGCAGGTTTGCCTGACACAGTTCCCAGCTTGACTTTTCCCTTTGGCTTAGTGATTTTGGGATACCGAGATTTATTTTCCTTTCACACCATCAGCTCAAATGTTTATCATTTCTTTGTAGTGAGAACATTGAATACATTATTAACTATAGTTAACTATAGTTAATATTGTGAATACATTATTAACTATAGTTTAATTTTTAAGTGGACAAATACAAATTGTATGTACTGTGTATTGCATTATTCAAAATATGTACATAAATTGTGGAATGGCTAAATTGAACTAATTAACATGTTTTACCTCACATACCTATTTTTGTGATGAGAACACTTAAAATCTTTTAGCAATTTTCAAAAATATTTTACGTTATTATTAACTGTAGTCACCATGTTATATGACAGAGCTCTTAACCTTATTGATTTTCTAATATTTTGTTAAAGATTTTTGAGTATATGTTTATGAGTGATATTGGTCTATAGTTTTTTTTTAGTGTCTTTTCCAGATTTTTTTGTTAGTGTTATACTGGCTTCATAAAATGAGTTAGGAAGTCTTCCCTCCCTCTTTTATTTCTGGTAGAGTTTGGGTATTAGTCTGCTCTAATGCTGCTAATAAAGAAATACCTGAGACTGGGTAACTTATAAAAGAAAGAGGTTTAACTGAGTCACAGTTCCACGTGGCTGGGGAGGCCTCACAATCATGGTGGAAGGCGAATGAGGAGCAAAGTTGCCTCTTACATGGCAGCAGGCAAGAGAGCTTGTGCAGGGGAGCCATCAGATCTCATGAGACTTATTCACTTATGGGGACACTGCCCCCATGATTTGATTATCTCCACCGGGCCCCGCCCTTGAGACGTGAGGATTATTACAATTCAAAGTGAGATTTGGGTGGGGACACAGCCAAACCATATCAGTTTATGATTATGATTATGATTATTGTTTTCATTAAATGTTTGGTAGAATTCACCATCTATTCCTGAAAATTTAAAATATTGAACTCTATTTATTCAATGGATATAAAGCTGTTTAGAGCCTCCCTGTTCTAAATCTTTCTGTAGTTGTCAATATATCTTTCTGTAAGTATCATAAAGAAGAAATGTACTTTCTATAAGTGGAACTGTGTCTTGTCAAAATTTGTTTATTTTATGTAATTTGTCAGGTTTATTGTCATAAAGTTGTTCATAATATCCCCTTATTATCCTTTTAATGTCTATAGTGTGATGTCTTATTTTTCATTCCTGATGTTTGTAATTTCTGTTTTCTCTTTTTTGTTTGTAACCAGTATTGCTAGGGGGTTATTAAATTTATTAATAATTTTACACAAATGGTGATTTTGTTAATTTTTGTTAATTTTTCTCTTTTGTTTTTCTTTTTCATTGGTTTATATTTTTATTTTTACTATCATATGGTCTTTGCTTACTTTGGGCTTCGTTTACCCTTCTTTGCTAGCTTGCTAAGATAGACGCTTAGATAACTGATTTTTATTCTTTTCTAACATTTAAAACTGCAAATTTTCCCCTAATATGTCTTTCATTGCATCTCACAAATGTTGTTATGTTGTGCTTTGTCATTTACTAAAATATTTTCTAATTTACCTAATAATTTTTTCTTTGAAGTATAGGTTATTTAGAAATGTAGTATTTAATTTCCAAATATTGGGACATTTTCTAGATATCTTAATTATTATTGATTTCTACTTTATTTATTTGTTTTAGGGAAAGGGTCTTGCTTGTTGCTCAGGCTGGAGTGCAGGTGGCATGATCATGGCTTACTGCAGCCTCCAACTCTTGGGCTCAAGCAACCTCTTGCCTCAGCCTTGCAAGTAACTGGGACTACAGGCATACACCACTACGCTTGGCTAATTTTAAACATTTTTTCTCTAGAGATGGGGTCTCATTTTGTGTTCCAGGCTGGTCTTGAGCTCCTGGGCTCAAGCATTTCTCCTGCCTTGGCTTCCCCAAGTGTTGGGATTATAGGTGTGAGCCACTGTGCCAAGACTGATTTCCAATTTAATACATTTGGCCAGAGAATACATTTTGCATGATTTAAATTCTTAAATTAATTAAGATTTATTTATAGCCCTGGTTATGGTCTATCTAAGTGAATGTTCCGTGTGTACCTGAAAGAATGTGCATTCTGCACTTGTTAGGTCGCATTCTGTAAATATCAGTTAGGTTACAATGTTTGCTAAATTGATCTGGTCTTCTAATTCTTGCTGTTTTTTTTATTCTACTTGCTCAATTAGTTACTGATAGCAAGGTGTTAAAATCCCCAGTTCTAACTGTAGAATCATTCATTCCTCCCTTTAATTTTGTCAGTTTTTGCTTTATTTACTTTGAAGGCTTTGTTCAGTGTATACAAATGTGGTATTGTTACAAAATTTGTGTATATGACCTTATGAAATATATTTTGTCTATTGCTCTTTTTTATCTTATTTTTATTGCTGTCTTCCTTTCCCCAAATTTTTTCACTTACATTTGTATTTTTTTGGTATCTATTTCTTGTCAGTTAACTTATTTTGGCAACAGAGAAGGATATAAATAAATGCAAATAAATAATATTGTCATTTTTCTTAAGTGTAATTTCATATGTTGGGAAATTTTAACCACCTATCTTTAAAATATAAAGGAGAAACATGAAACTTTCTTTCTAACTGAAAGTGATTATCTCTCCCCAGAAGATAAATTTTACAACAACAACATTCACAAAAATGATGTTACAACCATTTCTGGTCTCCAGAAAAATTTAAATGCCATGGGAATCTATCTGACAGATGATAAAATACAGAAAACTTTGGATAATACTAATCCTAATGGTGAGTAATTATTTCACCTTAAATTAACAAAGTTGGAGTATGTCAGAAGAAACTTTAAATGCCCAAGGAAATTATCTGTCTTTTAATTGATAAGTTTGTATTGAAGGAACTTATTTTCAAAGGTATATGTCTGGCCACTTTTATTTTGAATCTGATGTGCATATTGGATACAACACAAGATAATTCATTCCTCCACTTTATTTTCATGTTTTATAGCTCTGGTTTTATAACATCAAATCCATTTTAACAACAGTATCTAAATTGTTACTTCTTTTCTTTTTAAAGATGAAGTGGTGCATTTTAAGGATTTTATCAGAGAATTGGCCAACACTGATGAATTTATTGAATGCCAAAGTAAGTATGAAATTTGACGGAATGTGAACAGAAACTTCATGCCTCTAGATTGGTATGTGTAGTTGTGTGTGTATACGTGTGTGTGTGTGTGTGTGTGTGTTTAACTTTTTTTTTTTTTGAGACCGAGTTTCACCCAGGCTGGAGTGCAGTGGCATGACCTTGGCTCACTGCAACCTCCACCTCCCGGGTTCAAGCGGTTTTCCTGCCTCAGCCTCCCGAGTAGCCAGGATTACAGGTGTGTACCTGGCTAGTTTTTTATGTTTTTTAGTAGAGATGGGATTTCACCACATTGGTCAGGCTGGTCTCAAACTCCTGGCCTCAAGTGATCTGCCTGCCTCTGCCTCCCAAAGTGCTGGGATTACAGGCATTAGCCACCATGCTTGGCCATGTATTTAACTTTTAATAAAACTCTGCTAAGGCCCTTTTGTATTTTGTCATTTAAACAGTATAGAAATATATATATTTAAAACCCTAGGTTTTCAATTTGTGGATACATATTTTTCATAATATCATTAATTACTTAAAAAATTATCTGTGTTTCTTTCTCACTTTTCATGGATTCTGTTAAGTTGCATTTTTTTCTTTATCAGTTTTGTCCGAGGTTTATCTATCTTATGAAAGTAATCTGGTTTTGGTTTCTTTAATCACCTCTGGTGTCATTTTCTTTTATCTTTCTTCTTTATTTCTTCTTATATATTTGGGCTTACTCCTTTGCTCTTTGTCAAAAACTTTAGCTAAGGGCTTAACTCAGCTTTTTAAAGTCTATTTTGAAATTTCAGCACAATGAGACATTAAAACAACCTTGGAACACAAACATTGAAATTGTGAATTGAAATATTAAGACTGGCGTTTTGAATGGGTCTTAAGTGTATTATCTCTAAATTAGTCTTTAATTTGAATGCAGTTTCAATCAATATTCTGGGAAAATTTTGGTGGGAACCAAATTTTAGATACATTGTAGATGTATTTACTTTGAGAAAATAATTCTGATATTTATTTGAAAGACAGACTCTTTGAAAAGCAATAATGATGGGGAAGTTGCCTTACCACACCAGATAGAAGAACATATTATAATGCTTTTGTAGCAGTGTTACTAATAGACCAATGCATCACAATATAGTATCTGCAGAGACTCATGTATGTGAGAACTTGGCATAGGATAGAGATATCATCAATTGATGGGGGAATAGATGTGTTATTTAATACCTTATTTGGGAAATTGCCACACTTTGTGGAGGAAAATAAAATTGAATTCATACTTTATGCCATACACAAAAATAATCTTCAAATAAATTAAACAGATGTTAACGTGAATCTGAAAGTAAAACTACAAAACTGGTGGAGGAAATTATTGGAGAAAATATTGTGCCTTGTGGTTGCAAAGGATTTCTTAAATGGGACTTCTAAAATCACAATCATAGGGTAGAAAAATATTTGATTATATTAAAATTAAAGATTTCTGTTTAATGAAGGACTCTAAAGAAATGACCTGATATGTAACCGACTGGAAGAAGAAAATTGTAACTTTTAGAGCTAACAAAAGATTAATATTTAAAATATATATAAAGATATTCTACAAATAAGCAATAGATAAATAAAAACCCATTGGAAAAATGAGTTAAGGATATAAGAAGGCAGTATACAAAAGGAGAAACACAAATGGCTCGTATGTATGTGAAGAGAGCATTAGGAATACTCCTGAATAGCTGGTGGGTAGGTAAAACAGTATTGCCACTCAGAATAGCAGTCTAGCAGTACTTAGCGAAATTAAAAACATGCGTTCCCATCACCCAGTGATTCAGTTCATAAGTAATTAGCCCAGAGAAAGTTTCTTGTTAGTGACATGTATAAGGATGCTCATTGCAACATTATTTGAGAGAGGGAAAGATGAATATAACTTAGTTGTCCATTACTAAGGGAATGGTTCAATAAAATGTGGTCTCTACGTACAGTAAATCAGAAACAATAAACTGGTTGTACCATAGATATATTTCAGTAATATATGGTTCAGTGAAGAAAGGGAAGAAATAGAATAAACTTATAGTTCAAAATGCTTTATGTAAACTGATTTATATGAGTGCACATTAGACAACATTGTATTTTTTCAGCTAAACACATAAATCTAAGTAATTAGATGAGATAGATTGAATAGAAATATATTAAATACACTGCAGTTGCTACTTATGAAGGAATAAAATTGGAGATAGTAGTTAAAGGAGAAAAATAGTAAAACAAGCAGAGGCCCTTTGAAGATGAGTGATGACAAAACACCATGAATCCAGAGTATGATCAACTCAATTATGTATACTAGAACTCTTTACTAATATGAAAAAATTAAATTGACAAGTTAGATAAGATTAAACAATGTATATATTTATACACAGAGATAAAGATAGAAAGAATTTGAGATTTAAATGACAATAAGCCTGATTTAAGAAACATATAGCAGTTCATATTCCAAAAACATTGAATACACATTTTCTAATGCCTATTTTGTATTCACACAAATATATGATATATTTAAGTTACAAAGAAAAATGTCAATGAATTCTGAAAATCAGAAGTTATTCAGATCACGTATTCTGACCACCATGTAGTAATATATTAAAATCATTTATGAAGGAATGTGGAAAACATTTTGATCTGAAGATTAAAAGCAGTTTTTTAAAAAGCAAAAAAAGCAGATGCTCCACTAAATATTTGGTTAAAGAATAAAGTCTGAAATTAAACATTATTTAGAAATGGATGAGAATGAAAGCACTATATGTCAAAACATGTAAAGTATGACCAAAACAGTCTTACAGGAAATCTTACAGCTTTAAATGCTTTTATTAGAAAATTAGAAATACTGAAAATTATCTCAGTTGTTCAACTCACGAAGCTAAACAGCAACGTAAACTACAACAGCAAAACAGTCCCTGCAAAAAGCAGTAGTTAGAAACTAATCAATTTGAAAGCAGGAGTAACTGAAATAGAACATATGCACAAAAACAAATTATTCATTTAACCAAAAACTGGGTCTTGAAAAAGACTAATAAAGTAAAGAACTCTTTAGGAATTATGATGAAGGAAAATAAATATAGATGGCATAAATAAGAAGATAGTGAAAAGTGTGGATACAGAGATTTAAAAGTATTTGAATAACACTTAAAATTAAGTTAATAAAACATCAGTTTATGGACATCTCATCAACAGCACTGTCATTCTTTCCAAACATGTAGATAAGAAGAGCAAGGGCTACTTTTTAAATTAAAAAATAATTTATGGCACCATCTTAATTGTGATCATTTTTCTGTTTTGTTGTTGTTTAGTTTTTTGAGTTGAACACTTTAAAAATATTTGTTTATTGTTTTCTCATATAAATATTTAACCTATAAATTTTGTAGAGCTTTCCATTTAGAAGATATTTCAGAGGCAAAAATGATTGGATATCCTACAAAGCGAATATACTTCACACAAATCAGGTTGCTATGTGCTTATATGGATAGAGTAAGTACTGTGACACTTTCTCATTAATATGTATATATACACACATAGAAATAGAAGATGCATGGAATATTATTAATAGTGTCTGCGATGGGAAAGTTGACATTGAAGACCTTTTATCCACTTTGAAGAGCCTGGAGAAACCTTTAGATGAAGAACAATTTAAGGTCTTATCAAACAGTGCAACAGATGGTGAGTACTTCCTTTACTTCTCAGCTCTCCTGTTTAGAGTACACATGTTCACACAGGCTAAATTTTTAAAAAGTGGTAGTAATACTGTATACTTAAAAAGGTTATATGGAACTAGTATATACATATATTGCTCATTGTGAATTGTCACAACCCTTTTGGAAAGTGTATGGAAGTTCTTTATTTGGTTAAGACAGACATAATTTTGTTATTCATGTTTTAAAACCAGATGTTCATATATTGGAGTATAAAGGCCAAATAATACCTACGGTAGAGCCCTACTCTTCCTTTTCCCCAACCCGGTATTCTAGAGAGAAGATGCTTCTTATATACAGAGTTCCACAGACTTTTGGGTTCTCTGGTTAGGTTAAGAACATAACCTTAGACACCCTACTATTTATTGTTGGATTAGCATAAATTTTAGACTAGATGGAGTGTAAAGACAGCAGTAGATTCAGCAAATGATTTCTGGGATGTCTAGAAGGCATCCATTGCATGGTTCTAACCATTTCCTTGCTTTCTTTTCTATAGTTTACTATGTTCATATCCCTAAAAGATATATAGTGGAGTTTTGCTTTTTGTACTTTATATAAATGGAATAATACAGTATATATTTTTTATACTTTGCTTTTAGCTCAGTATTGTGAAATTTATCCAGACAGGTGCATTGTAGCTGTGGTTCATTCCCTTTTTTTTTTATTACGATGACTAGCTAATTTTTGTATTTTTACTAGAGACGGGGTTTCACTATGTTGGCCAGGCTGGTCTCGAACTCCTGACCTCAAGTGGTCTGCCCACATCGGCCTACCAAATTGATGGGATTACAGCAGTGAGCCACTGCGCCCAGTTAACTTTTAGATTTGAAGAGACAAAGAGAATAACTAAATGCAATGTGAACTTTTGACAGAAACAGCTGTAATAAATGTTTGGGGGACAATTAACAAAAATATTTTTAAATATGAACTGGATGTAACATGACACTAAGGGATTGTTGTTAATTCTCTTAGGTGTGAGCGTGCTGTGTATTTATCAACAATGTCGCATAAGAGAATATCCTTATTCTTAGAAGATTCATTGCATGCTGCAGTGTTTAGGGATAATAAGTTACGATGTCCACCATTTACAGTCCAAATACGTTGAGGCAAGGAAAACATATTTATGTACACACTCACACATACATATAGAAAGACAGTATGAGAGAGAAAAAGTAAACTATGGCGAAATGTTAACTCTTATTTCATGTAAGTGGTGATGGTTCGTTGTGCTATTCTTTCAAAGTTTCTGCATGTTTGGCACATTTTATTGTAAAATGTTGGGGAAAAAACATAGTGCTGAGTAGTATGAAATACCTTAAATGTGAGGGAAAGTAATAAGGAGATAGATGAATATAAGGCACTCATTTGGCCTTCCCATTATTCACTACTAATTTCATTGTGAATCCTGCAACCTCTCTAATACATAGATTCCATTTGATTTTTGAAAAACAGATTTATCGTTATTTAACCAGATAATCAACCATATTGTTGAGAAATGTATCCCATACTCTCTTAGAGTTTATAAACTTAGTGGGGAAGATGTAATTACATGCCAAAAAAGTCAAGGAAAAGATGAGCTATCTATATAAGGAATTTAGTCAACTGTTGTCTGATATCTGTCTGAGATTAAATGACAACATATAAATGAAATGTTTTGTATGATGCCTGGTACCAAAATAAAAGCTCTCAATAAATGTTAGCTATCATTATCATTATTAGGAATAATATTGAGAGATTACTTTTTAATCCTATGTATTGGTCAAAATACGTCAATGATTGACCCAAGTTTGCATCCACTGATCAGTTAATTGGTTTAAAGGAAAGGATCCTAATTTTAATTCCATGGTCAATTTCATTTATATATTGATTCAACGAATTTTTTCTCTTTATGTAGAAAAATATAATCATGAATGGGCTTTAGCACATCCTCCTAAATCCTAATGCGCAGTTTATGAAAATGCGTATGCGTACTCTGTGGAAATAAAAGATCCATAGCTTTTCTCAACTTCCCAATGTGTATGCGTCTGAAAAAAAAAAAAAATTAGAGATTTTGTTTTAGAGTCTCTACATTTTCCTCACAGCCTGTGTCTTTCTGATTAGGGAAGGCTGATATAAAAAACCTGAAGACCGTTCTAGACAACATGGGAATCAAGCTCACAGATAAAGAACTTGAAGATCTGACACAAAGCCTGCCAGTCGGTGGTGAGCATGCTAGATATCACTGGTTTCTGAGTTTTGTGTTTTATGTACTTGTAGCATTAGAAGGAAAAGGAAAAAAGAACTTTTCATAATGCAAATGGCAAGATTAAATAAGACAGTCAGAGTAACAAAGTAGGGAATGTAGTATTCTGAATACTAGCGGCATGGTCAATACAAGAGCCTTCCAAATTCTGAGGACGAGAAAGCTGACCCCTAGGAAAAAGCCACTTTTGAATTCCATCTTTCCATTATCAAATATAAGATTTGCTGTTTTATGGGTTATAAAGTCAAATTCACATTTTCTAAATAAGTTTATTTTCAATATTTATAATTGTTTCTTCATCTTCGTAACATATTCTGAGTAAATATGTATCAGATGACTAAAGTGCTTAATAAAATGCCCAGTATACTTCGTAAGTGCTGCTACTAGGTGTTATAATCATAGGAAGGAGGAGAGTGTTCTTGTGATATAACATGTTATGAGCTTCAAATTATGCCTTTGTGTTATAGCTGATAATAAAGTGGCTCTGAAAGCATTGGAGGATGAAGTGAAAGCTTTTACTGGTAAGAATTTGTTACACATGATTTGCAATAAATGATGATTTATACTGAAATTTTTAATAGTATTTTTCTAATATTCTATTGGTGGCTTATAAATTCACATATTTTCAATATTTTGATAAAATATCTGCCTTTGCTAACAGATTAACATTATCTGCGTTTTATCAGTCAAAACAAAAGAACTATATCTTGATAACATCTTACATTCATTAGTACTGTTTTCCAATAAAATGAGTTCACCAGTATTTATAGACCCAAATAACTAGATGGACACAGTGAAAACAGGGTGAAGCCTTAAAAGGATCAAAGTAATGAGTTCATTGCAAGCATCTAACCACCTAGTTTTACAAAAATAAAATATGTCATACTTGTTTTTTGACTTTTTCTTTCAATTACACTTTAAGTTGTGGGGTACATGTGCACAACGTGCAGGCTTGTTACATATGTATACATGTGCCGTGTTGGTTTGCTGCACCCATTAACTCGTCATTTCCATTAGGTATTTCTCCTAATGCTATCCCTCCCCCATCCCCCCACATCACGACTGGCCCCGGGGTGTGATGGGCCCCGGGGTGTGATGTTCCCCGCCCTGTGTCCAAGTGTTCTCATTGTTCAGTTCCCACCGATGAGTGAGAACACGCGGTGTTTGGTTTTCTGTCCTTGCCATAGTTTGCTCAGAATGATGGATTCCAGCTTCATCCGTGTTGCTGCAATGGACACGAACTCATCCTTTTTTTATGGCTGCATAGTATTCCATGGTATACATGTGCCACATTTGCTTAATCCAGTCTACCACTGATGGACATTGGGGTTGGTTCCAAGTCTTTGCTACTGTGAATAGTGCTGCAATAAACATACGTGTGCGTGTGTCTTTATAGTAGCATGATGTATAATCCTTTGGGTGTATACCCAGTGATGGGATTGCTGGGTCCTGTGGTATTTCTCGTTCTGGATCCTTGAGGAATCGCCACACTGTCTTCCACAATGGTGGAACTAGTTTACACTCCCGCCAACAGTGTAAAAGCCTTCCTATTTCTCCACATCCTCGCCAGCAGCTGCCGTTTCCTGACTTTTTAATGATCGCCATTCTAACTGGTGTGAGATGCTATCTCGTTGTGCTTTTGCTTTGCATTTCTCTGATGACCAGTGGTGATGAGCACTTTTTCACGTGTCTGTTGGCTGCATTAATGTCTTCTTTTGAAAAGTGTCTGTTCATATCCTTTGCCCACTTTTTGATGGGGTTGTTTGATTTTTTCTTGTAAATTTAAGTTCTTTGTAGATTCTGGATATTAGCCCTCTGTCAGAAGGGTAGATTGCAAAAATTGTCTCCCATTCTGTAGATTGCCTGTTCACTCTGATGGTAGTTTCCTTTGCTGTGCAGAAACTCTTTAGTGTAATTAGACCCCATGTGTCTATTTTGGCTTTTGTTGCCACTGCTTTTGGTGTTTTAGTCATGAAGTCCTTGCCCATGCCTATGTCCTGAATGATATTGGCTAGGTTTTCTTCTAGGGTTTTTATGCTTTTCGGTCTAACATTTAAGTCTGTAATCCACCTTGAATTAATTTTTGTATAAGGCATAAGGAAGGGATCCCGTTTCAGCTTTCTACATATGGCTAGCCAGTTTTCCCGGCACCATTTATTAAATAGGGAATCCTTTTCCCGTTTCCTGTTTTTGTCAGGTCTGTCAAAGATGAGATGGTTGTAGATGTGTGGTGTTTTTTCTGAGGCCTCTGTTCTGTTCCATTGGTCTATATCTCTGTTTTGGTACCAGTACCATGCTGTTTTGGTTACTGTAGCCTTGTAGTGTAGTTTGAAGTCAGGTAGCATGATGCCTCCCGCTTTGTTCTTTTTGCTTAGGATTGTCTTGGCAATGCGCGCTCTTTTTTGGTTCCATGTGAACTTTAAGGTAGCTTTTCCCAATTCCGTGAAGAAAGTCATCGGTAGCTTGCTGGGATGGCATTGAATCTATAAATCACCTTGGGCAGTTTGGCCATTTTCACGATATTGATTCTTCCTATCCGTGAGCATGGAATGTTCTTCCATTTGGTTGTGTCCTCTTTTACTTTGTTGAGCAGTGCTTTGTAGTTCTCCTTGAAGAGGTCCTTCACATCCCTGGTAAGTTGGATTCCTAGGTATTTTATTCTCTTTGAAGCAGTTGTGAATGGGAGTTCACTCATGATTTGGCTCTCTGTTTGTCTCTTATTGGCGTATAAGAATGCTTGTGATTTTTGCACATTGATTTTGTATCCTGAGACTTTGCTGAAGTTGCTTGTCAGCTTAAGGAGATTTCGGGCCGAGACGGTGGGGCTTTCTGTATATACAGTCATGTCATCTGCAAACAGGGACACTTTGACATCCTTTTTTCCTAATTGACACCCTTTATTTCTTTCTCCTGCCTGATTGCCCTGGCCAGAACTTCCAACAATATGTTGAATAGGAGACACTGTGTTGAATAGGAGTGGTGAGAGAGGGCAGCCCTGTCTTGTGCCGGTTTTGAAAGGGAATGCTTCCAGTTTTTGCCCATTCAGTATGATACTGGCCGTGGGTTTGTGATAAATAGCTCGTATTATTTTGAGATACGTTCTATCAATACCTAGTTTACTGAGAGTTTTTAGCATGAAGGACTGTTGAATTTTGTTGAAGGCCTTTTCTCCGTCTGTTGAGATAATCATGTGTTTTTTGTCTTTGGTTCTGTTTATGTGATGGATTACGTTTATTGATTTGCGTACGTTGAAGCAGCCTTGCATCCCAGGGATGAAGCCAACTTGATCTTGGTGGTTAAGCCTTTTGATGTGCTGCTGGATTCGGTTTGCCAGTATTTTATGGAGGGTTTTTGCATCGATGTTCATCAGGGCTATTGGTCTAAAATTCTCTTTTCTTGTTGTGTCTCTGCCAGGCGTTGGTATCAGGATGATACTGGCCTCATAAAATGAGTTAGGGAGGATTCCCTCTTTTTCTATTGATTGGAATAGTTTCAGAAGGAATGGTACCAGCTCCTCCTTGTACCTCTGGTAGAATTTGGCTGTGAATCCGTCTGGTCCTGGACTTTTTTTGGTTGGTAGCCTATTAATGATTGCCTCAATTTCAGAGCCTGTTATTGGTCTATTCAGTGATTCAGCTTCTTCCTGGTTTAGCCTTGGGAGGGTGTTATGTGTCCAGGAATTGACCCATTTCTTGTAGATCTTCTAGTTTATTTGCATAGAGGTGTTTATAGTATTCTCTGATGGTAGTTTGTATTTCTGTGGGATCGGTGGTGATATCCCCTTTATCATGTGTTATTGCGTCTATTTGGTTCTTCTCTCTTTTCTTCTTTATTAGTCTTGCTAGCTAGCGTTCTATCAATTTTGTTGATCTCTTCAGAAAAGCAGCTCCTGGATTCATTGATTTTTTTGTAGGGTTTTTGTGTCTCTATCTCCTTCGGTTCTGCTCTGATCTTAGTTATTTCTTGCCTTCTGCTAGCTTTTGAATGTGTTTGCTGTTGCTTCTCTAGTTCTTTTCATTGTGATGGTAGGGTGTCGATTTCAGATCTTTCCTGCTTTCTGTTGTGGGCATTTAGTGCTATAAATTTCCCTCTACACACTGCTTTAAATGTTTCCCGAGATTCTGGTACGTTGTGTCTTTTTCTCATTGATTTCAAAGAACATCTTTATTTCTGCCTTCATTTCATTATGTACCCAGTTGTCATTCAGGAGCAGGTTGTTCAATTTCCATGTAGTTGAGTGGTTTTGATTGAGTTTCTTCGTCTTGAGTTCTAGTTTGATTGCCCTGTGGTCTGAGAGACAGTTTGTTATAATTTCTGTTCTTGTACATTTGCTGAGGAGTGCTTTACTTCCAACTATGTCATCAATTTTGGAATAAGTGAGATGTGGTGCTGTAAAGAATGTATATTCTGTTAATTTGGGTTGGAGAGTTCTGTAGATGTGTATTAGGTCTGCTTGGTGCAGAGATGAGTTCAATTCCTGGATATCCTTGTTAACTTTCTGTCTCGTTGATCTGTCTAATGTTGGCAGTGGTGTGTTAAAGTCTTCCATTATTATTTTATGGGAGTCTAAGTCTCTTTGTACGTGTCTAAGGACTTGATTTATGAATCTGGGTTTTCCTGTAATGGGTTCATATATATTTAGAATAGTTAGCTCTTCCTGATGAATTGATCCCTTTACCATTATGTAATGGCCTTCTTTGTCTCTTTTGATCTTTGATGGTTTAAAGTCTGTTTTATCAGAAACTAGGATTGCAACCGCTGCTTTTTTTAATTTTCCAATTGCTTGGTAAATGTTCCTCCATCCCTTTATTTTGAGCCTATGTGTGTCTCTGCATGTGAGATGGGTCTCCTGAATACAGCAAACTGATGGGTCTTGACTCTTTATCCAATTTTTCAGTCTGTGTCTTTTAATTGGACCATTTAGTCCATTTACATTTAAGGTTAATTGATACCAACAGCTGCGGGTCTCTTGGAGTTTTCTGAGGTCCACTCCAGACCCTGTTTGCCTGGGTATCACCAGCGGAAGCTGCAGAAGATAGAATATTACTGAACAGCGAGTGTTGCTGTCTGAATCTTGCTCTGGAAGCTTCGTCTCAGAGGTGTACTCAGCCATGCGAGGTGTGAGTTGTTGGTGTGCACCTAGTGGAGGATGTCTCCCATTTAGGCTACTCAGGGGTCAGGGACCCACTTCAACAGGCAGTCTGTCCGTTCTCAGATCTCAACCTCTGTGCTGGGAGAACCACTGCTCTCTTCAAAGCTGTTCAGACAGGAACATTTATATCTGCAGAGGTTTCTGCTGCTTTTTGTTTTGCTATGCCCTGTCCCCAGAGGTGGAGTCTACAGAGGCAGGCAGGCCTCCTTGAGCTCTGGTGGGCTCCCCACAATTGGAGCTTACTGGAGAGTTTGTTTATCTACTCAAGCCTCAGCAATGGCGGGCGCCCCTCCCCCAGCCTCGCTGTTGCCTTGCAGTTAGATCTCAGACTGCTGTGCTAGCAATGAGGGAGGCTCTGTGGGCGTGGGACCATCTGGTCCAGGTGTGGGATATAATCTTCTGGTGTGCCGTTTGCTAAGACCCTTGGTAAAGTACAGTATTAGGGTGGGAGTTACCCAATTTTCCATTTGTTGTGTGTCTCAATTTCCCTTGGCTAGGTAAAGGAATTCCCTTCCCCCTTGCACCATCCAGGTGAGGCAATGCCTCGCCCTGCATCAGCTCTCGCTGGTTGGGCTGCACCCGTGGACCAGCACCTACTGTCTTACATGCCCCAGTGAGATGAACCCAGTACCTCACTTGAAAATGCAGAAATCACCTGTCTTCTGTGTTGCTCAGGCTTGGAGCTGGAAGCTGGAGCTGTTCCTATTCAGCCATCTTGGGTGCTGCCTCGTTCATGCCTTTTTACTGTTGTGTAGTTTTCCATTTCATGAAGAAACCAGTTTTAAGACAAATCTGCCCTATTGTTGATGAACTTAGGCAGAGTTCAGTTTTTGCTATGCTGTTATGAAGAAGAGTGTCATATTTATCTCTTGATATGCATGTACAAGAGCTTCTTTGAATATATTTCCAGGAGAACTACTAGGTCTTAGAGTATTTTCATGTTTTACTTTACGAAGTAATGCCAAACGTTTACAAAGTAGGTATAATGGTTTATACCCCTACCAATAATGGGAAAGAATTCCTGTGGTTGCATATATTAACCAACACTTGGTATTGTTAGATTTTTGTTTTACTTTTTTCAAATTTGGTGGGAAAGTAAAAATACATAATTTTAGTTTTTACTTAAAATTCTTTGATTACTAAATAAGATTGAGCACCTTTCAGATGTTTTCAGCTATTTCAATTTACTATCTAGTAAATGCCCAGTTACTTCTCATTTTTTTGGTGAGAGGGATTTCATTTTTAAAATGTTAATTTATAGAGGTTCTTTATATATATTCTGGATACTAGTCTTTAGCACTGTGCTTTGCCAATATTGTCTCTCAGTCTGTGGCTTGTTTTTTATCTTTTTATGGTATCTTTTGGTATACGTTATTTCTTAATATGCATATACTCAAATGTATCAATATTTACCTTATGAGTAGTAAACTTTGTCATGTTTGAGAAATCCTGCCCCTGTCCTGAGACCATGAAGAGATTCTTCTGTTATCTTCTAAAAGTGTTATAGTTTTGCATTTCATTTTTATGTCTTTGATCTATCCAGATGTAATTTTTCTTATGTTGATAAACAGGGGCCCAATTTTATTATTTCTATATCATTTATTGAGAAAACTCTCCTTATTGACCAATAATATCAGTTTTGTCTTTATCAGGTGTCTAATTATACATAGTTCCTTCCATTGGCCTATATTTCTATCCTTGTATCAGTACCACATATTTAATATAGTTTTAAAATAAACATTATATATGGTAGGTGAGGCCCCCAATTCCCCCATTTTGTTGTTCTTCAAGTATGTATTGACTGTTCTTTAAGCCTTCCTTTTCTATATAAATTTTGGGAACAGATTGTCAAAATCCTTTGGGAGTTTTGAATATATAGTTCAATTTGGGAGAACTTGTATATTTTCTATGTTAATTAAAACTGTTTTATTTTAATAGTTTTTGGGGTACAAGTGATTTTTGGTTATATGGATGAATTATATAGTGGTGAAGTCTGAGATTTTAGTGTAACTGTCACCCGAGTAGTGTACATTGTACCCAATATGTAATTTTCTATTCCTCACCTCTCTCACACCTCCCCTTTCTGAGTCTCCAAAGTCCATTATACCACTGTGTATGTCTTTGCATACCCATAGCTTAGCTGCCACTTATAAGTGCAAACATACTGTAGTTGGTTTTCCATTCCTGAGTTACTTCACTTAGAATAATGGCCTCCAACTCCATCGTAGGGGTTGTAAAAGACATTATTTTATTCCTTTTTATGGCTGAGTAGTGTTCCATGGTGTATATGTAGTACATTTTCTTTATTCACTCATTGGTTGATGGGCACTTAGGTTGGTTCCATATCTTTGCCATTATGAATTGTGCTGCAGTAAGTATACATGTGCAGGTGTCTTTTTGATATAATTACTTTTTTCCTTTGGGTACTCAGTAGTGAGATTGCTGGATCAAATGGTAGATCTACTTTTAGTTCTGTGTTGTTTTTTTTTTTTTTTTTTTTTTTTTGAGACGGAGTCTTGCTCTGTCGCCCAGGCTGGAGTGCAGTGGCCGGATCTCAGCTCACTGCAAGCTCCGCCTCCGGGGTTTACGCCATTCTCCTGCCTCAACCTCCCGAGTAGCTGGGACTACAGGCGCCCGTCACCTCGCCCGGCTAGGTTTTTTTTTGTATTTTTTAGTAGAGACGGGGTTTCACCGTGTTAGCCAGGCTGGTCTCGATCTCCTGACCTCGTGATCCGCCCGTCTCGGCCTCCCAAAGTGCTGGGATTACAGGCTTGAGCCACCGCGCCCGGCCTACTTTTAGTTCTTTTAAGAAATCTTTATATTGTTTTCCATAAAGGTCGTACTAATTTATTTTCCCACCCGCAATGTGTAAACCTTCCCTTTTCACCATAACCATGCCAACATCTATTGTTTTTGGACTTTTTAATAATGACTATTCTGATAGAGGTAACATGGTATCTCATCATGGTTTTAATTTGCATTTCCTTGGTTATTAGTAATGTTGAGCATTTTTTCATATGTATGTTGGTTATTCATGTATCCTCTTTTAAGAAATATCTGCTCATGTCATTTGCCCACTTTCTAATGGTATTGTGTGGTTTTTTTTTCTTGCTGACTTGTTTGAGTTCCTTGTAGATTCTGGATATTAGTCCTTTGTCAGATGTATAGTTTGCAAATAATTCCTTCTATATTATTGGTTGTCTGTTTACCATAATAATTATGTCTTTTGCTGTGCAGAAGGTTTTTAGTTTAATTAGGTGCAACTCATTTATTCTTGTTTTTGTTGCATTTGTTGTTGGGGTCATAGTCATAAATTCTTTGCCAAGGCCAATGTCCAGAAGGGCTTTTCCTAGGTTTTCTTCTAGAATTGTAATGGTTTCAGATCTTAGATTTAAGTCTTTGATCCATTTTAAGTTGATTTTTGTACAAGGTGAGATATTTTTGTATAAGGTGATTTTTGTGTAAGGTGAGAAATAAGGAGAGAGATGTGGCTATCCAGTTTTCCTAGTACCATTTATTAAATAGGCTGCCCTTTCCCTAATTTATGTTTTTGTATGCTTTGTCAAAGATCAGATGGTTGCAAGTATTTGGCTTTATTTCTGGGTTCTTTATTCTGTTCCATTAGTCTATATATCTACTTTTTTTTTTTTTAATAGTACCATTCTCTTTTAGTAACTATAACCTTGGAGTATAATTTCAAGTCAGGTAATGTGATGCCTCCAGATTTATTCTTTTTGTTTAGGATTGCTTTGGCTATTCAGGCTCTTTTTAGGTTCCATACGAATTTTAGACTTTATTTTTCTAGTTAGGTGAAAAATAATGTTGGTATTTTGATAGCAATTGCATGGAATCTGTAGATTGTTTTGGGCAGTATGGTCATTTTACAATATTGATTCTCCCAATCCATAAGCATGGGATATTTTTCCATTTGTTTGTGTTGTCTGTGATTTCTTTCAGCAGGGTTTTGGAGTTCTCCTTATAGACAAGTTTCACTTTGTTGTGTAGGTATATTTCTAGGTATTTTATTTTATTTTGCAGCTATTAGAAATGGGATCATGTTCTGATTTGATTCTCAGTTGATTGCTGTCAGTGTACAGCAATGCTACTGATTTATGTACACTGATTATGTCACCTATAACTTTACTAAATTTATTTATCAAAGTCGGAGTCTTTTTGAGGAGTCTTTATGGTTTTTGAGGTATATCATCATATCATTGGTGGACAGTGATAGTTTGACTTCCTTTTTTCTAATATGGATGCTGTTTATTCCTTTCTCTTGCCTGATTGCTCTGGCTAGGACTTCCAATACTATGCTGAACACAAGTGGTGAAAGTAGGCATCCTTATCTTGCTCCAGTTCTCAGGAGGAATGCTTTCAACTTTTCCCCATTCAATTTGATGTTGGCTGTGGGTTTGTCATACATGGCTTTTATTATTTTGAGGAATGTCCCTTCAATGCCTAGTTTTTTTGGATTGAATGTATGCCTAGTTTATGATAGCATTTCTATCAGGAAAGGAAGCTGGTTTTTTTTGTTTGTTTGTTTTTTTGTTTTTGGTTTTTTTTTTTTGGCAAAGTCTCGCTCTGTCAGCCAGGCTGGAGTGTGGCGGCACAATCTTGGCTCACTGAAACCTCCGCCTCCGGGGTTCAAGCAATTCTCCTGCCTCAGCTTCTTGAGTAGCTGGGACTACAGGCGTGTGCCACCATGCCTGGCTAATTTTTTTGTATTTTTAGTAGAGATGGCATTTCACCTTGTTAGCCAGGATGGTCTCTATCTCCTGACCTTCTGATCCACCCACCTAGGCCTCCCAAAGTGCTGGGATTACAGGTGTGAGCCACCATGCCCAGCCAGGGTGCTTTTTCTGCACCTATTGAGATAACCATATGATTTTTGTTTTTAATGCTGTTTATGTGATGTATCACATTTATTGACTTCTGTATGTTAAACTATCCCTGCATCCCTGGGATTAAATCAGCTTGATTGTGTGTATTATCTTTTTGATGTGCTGTTGGACTTGGTTTGCTAGTATTTTGTTGAGGATTTTTGCGTCTGTGTTCATCAGGGATATTGGTCTGTAGTATTCTTTTTGTTATGTCCTTTCCTGGTTTTGGTATTAGGGTGATACTGTCTTCATAGAATGAGTTTGGAAGGATTCCCTCTCTTAATTTTATGGAATAGTTTCAGTAAGATTGGTACCAATTCTTTGAGTGTCTGGTAGCATTCAGCTGTGAATCCCTGGACTTTTTTTGCTGGCAATTTTTGAATTACCAATTCAGTCTCACTGTGTGTTATTGGTCTGTCCAGGATTTCTATTTCTTTCTGATTTAATGTAGGAGTGTTGTATGTTTCCAGAAATTTATGCATTTCCTTTGGATTTTCTAGTTTGTATACATAGAAGTGTTCATAGTAGTCTCGAATGATCTTTTGTATGTCTATGGTATTGATTGTAATGTCTCCGTTTTCATTTCTAATTGAGCTTGGTTGAATCTGCCTTCTTGGTTAATCTAGCTAATAGTCTATCAATTTTGTTTATCTTTCCAAAGAACCAACTTTTGTTTCATTGATCTTTTTTGTATTTTTTTTTTGTTTCAATGTCATTTAGTTCTGCTCTGATCTTTATGATTTCTTTTTGACTGCTAGCTTTGGGTTTGGTTTGTTTTTGTTTTTCTAATGCTTTGAAGTGTGATGTTAGGTGGTTCAATTTGTAATTTTTTTCAGACTTTTCGATATAGTCATTTGGTGCTATAAACTTTCCTCTTAGCACTGCTTTTGCTATATCCCAGAGGCTTTGATAACTTGTATTGCTAATATCATTAATTTCAAAGAATTATTTAATTTCCATCTTGATTTCACTGCTAAATGCCAAATCATTCAAGAGGACATTGTTTAATTTCCATGTATTTGCATAGTTTTGAGGATTCCTTTTGGAATTGATTTCTAGTTTTATTCCACTGTGGCCTGAGAAGATACTGATATGAATTTGATTTTTAAAAATTTATTGAGTTTTGTTTTGTAGCCTATCATATGGTGTGTCTTGGAGAATGTTGCATATGCTGATGAGAAGAATGTAGATTCTGTAGTTCTTGGGTAGAATGTTCTGTAAATATCTGTGAAGTCCATCTGCTCTAAAGTGCAGTTTAGGTCCAGTGTTTATTGTTGACTTTCTGCCTTGATGATATGTCTAGTGCTGTCAGTGGAGTGTTGAAGTCCCCTATTCTGTTGCTGTTTATCTAATTTCTTAGGTCTAGTATTAATCATCTTATGAATCTGGGAGCTCCAGAGTTAAGTGGATGTATATTTAGGGTTGTAATCTCTTCTTGTTGGATTGATCCTTTTATCATTATATAATAACACTGTCTTTTTTTTTTTTTTTTTTTTTTTTTTTACTGTTGTTGCTTTAAAATCTGTTTTCTCTAATATAAGAAGAGCTACCTTTGCTCATGTTTGGTTTCCCTTTTTGCAAAATATCTTTTCCACATCTTTACCTTGAGTTTGTATGAATCCTTACATGTTGGGTGAGTCTCTGAAGACAGCAGATATTTGGTTTGTGATTTTTAAATCCATTCTGCCAATCTGTCTTTTAAGTGGAACATTTAGGGCATTTATGTTCAATGATAATATTGAGATGTGAGGTACTGTTCCAGTCATCCTATTGATTGTTACCTAGATCATTTGTTTTATTTCATTGGATTATTGTTTTACAGGCCCCGTAAGTTCTGTGCTTTAAAGAAGTTCTATTCTGGTGCATATCAACCTTTGGTTTCAAGATTTAGAACTCCTTTTAGCATTTCCTGTAAGCCTGGTCTGATAGTGACAAATTCCCTCAGCATTTGTTCGTCTGAAAAATACTTTATTTCTGCTTCATTTATGAAACTTAGTTTTGCTGGATGCAAAATTCATGAATGACTATTATTCTATTTAAGGAGGTTAAAGATAGGACCCCAATCACTTCTGGTTTATAAGGTTTCTGCTGAGAACATGTATCTTTATAGGACTGTGTTTTCTATTTCATGACCATATGATATTTCTTAAAGTTAATTTTTTAAATGTGCACTTCTTTTATGTTTTTGTTTTTCTTTATCTTTCTGTACTGGGACTAGGACCTCCAAAATAATCTTAGCTAAAAATAGCAATACTGGACATCTTTCTTTTATTCCTCATCTCAAAGGAATACTTTAAGCATTTCACTAAGGATGAAATGAAGTATTTCTTGTGGGTTTTTCATAAATACCATTCACCAGGCCAAGGAAATTGCCTTTTAATCCTGTTTTAAAAATGATTACATTTATATTTGTTTGTTTTATTTCATTCAACAATTTTTATGTATCTATTAAGATAGGTCATATGAGTTTTCTCTTTTATTGGTTAATGTGGTACATTAGTTGATTTTTTTATGTAAATGCAACTGAATTTTTGGAATAAACTCATTTTAGTCATGATGTATTATCCTTTTTACATATTGGTGGGTTCATTTTTCTAATATTTTGTTAAGGATTTATACATCTCTATTTATCTGTGAGATTAACTTGTAATTTTCTTTGTTTTCATTAGCATTGTCAGGCTTTGATGTCACATTCTCTTCATAATTTGAAAAGTATTTTTTCTTTGTCTAAATCTTTGAATAGTTTCTTTTTAAATTATACTTTAAGTTTTGGGATACATGTGCAGAACGTGCAGGTTTGTTACATAGGTATACATATGCCATGGTGGTTTGCTGCACCCATCAACCTGTCATCTACGTTTGGTATTTCTCCTAGTGCTATCCCTCCACTAGCCCCCCACACCCCGACAGGCCCCAGTGTGTGATGTTTCCCTCCCTGTGTCCATGTGCTCTCATTGTTCAACTCCCACTTATGAGTGAGAACATGCGGTGTTTGGTTTTCTGTTCCTATGCTGAGGATGATAGTTTCCAGGTTCATCCGTGTCCCTGCAAAGGACAGAAACTCAGTCTTTGTTATGGCTGCATAGTATTCAATGGTATATATGTGCCACATTTTTTTTATCCAGTCTATCATTGATGGGCATTTGGGTTAGTTCCAAGTCTTTGCTATTGTGAATAGTGCTGCAATAAACATAAGTGTGCATGTGTTTTTATAGTAAATGATTTATAATCCTCTGGGTATATACCCAGTAATGGGATTGCTGGGTCAAATGGTATTTCTGGTTCTAGATCCTTCAGGAATCACCACACTGTCTTCCACAATGGTGGAACTAATTTACATTCCCACCAACAGTGTTGGTAAAAGTGTTCCTATTTCTCCGCATCCTTTCCAACATCTGTTCTTTCCTGACTTTTTAATTATCACTATTCTAACTGGCATGAGATGGTATCTCATTGTGGTTTTGATTTGCATTTCTCTAATGACCAGTGATGATGAGCTTTTTTTCATGTTTGTTGGCTGCATAAATGTGCTCTTTTGAGAAGTGTCTGTTCCTATCCTTCACCTACTTTTGATGGCATTGTTTTTTCCTTGTAAATTTGTTTACGTTCCTTACAGACTCTGGATATTAGCTCTTTGTCAGATGGATAGATTACAGAATTTTTCTCCCATTCTGTAGGTTGCCTGTTCACTCTGATGATAGTTTCTTTTGCTGTGCAGAAGCTCTTTAGTTTAATTAGATCCCATTTGTCTATTTTGGACTTTGTTGCCACTGCTCTTGGTGTTTTAGTCATGAAGTCTTTGCCCATGTCTATGTCCTGAATGGTAGTGCCTAAGTTTTCTTCTAGGGTTTTTATGGTTTTAGGTCTTACATTTAAGTCTTTAATCCATCTTGAGTTAGTTTTTGCATAAGGTGTAAGGAAGGGATCCAGTTTCAGCTTTCTACATATGGCTAGCCAGTTTCGCCAACACCATTTATTAAATAGGGAATCTTTTCCCCATTGCTTGTTTTTGTCAGATTTATCAAAGATCAGATGGTTGTAGATGTGTGGTGTTTTTTCTGAGGCCTCTGTTCTGTTCCATTGGTCTATATCTCTGTTTTGGTACCAGTACCATGCTCTTCTGGTTCCTGTAGCCTTATAGTATAGTTTGAAGTCAGGTAGTGTGATGCCTCTAGCTTTGTTCATTTTGTTTAGGATTGTCTTGGCTATATGGGCTCTTTTTTGGTTCCATATGAAATGTAGTTTTTTCTAATTCTGTGAAGAAAGTCATTGGTAGCTTGATGGAGATAGCATTGAATCTATAAATTACTTTGGGCAGTATGGCCATTTTCATGATATTGATTCTTTATGAGCATGGAATGTCTTTCCATTTGTTTGTGTCCTCTCCTATTTCCTTGAGCAGTGGTTTGTTGTTCTCCTTGAAGAGGTCCTTCACATCCCTTGTAAGTTGTATTCCTAGGTATTTTATTCTCTTTGTAGCAATTGTGAATGGGAGTTTACTCATGATTTGGCTCTCTGTTTGTGTATTACTGGTGTATAGAGGAATGCTTGTGATTTTTGCACATTGATTTTGTATCCTGAGACTTTGCTGAAGTTGTTTATCAGCTTAAGGAGATTTTGGGCTGAGACGATGGGGTTTTCTAAATATACAATCATGTCATCTGCAAACACGACAATTGGACTTCCTCTCTTCCTATTTGCATACCCTTTATTTCTTTCTCTTGCCTGATTGCTGTGGCCAGAACTTCCAACACTATGTTGAATAGGAGTGGTGAGAGAGGGCATCCTTGTCTTGTGCTGGTATTCAAAGGGAATGCTTCCAATTTTTGCCCATTCAGTATGATATTGGCTGTGGGTTTGTCATAAATAGCTCTTATTATTTTGAGATATGTTCCATCAATACCTAGTTTAATGAGAGTTTTTAGCATGCAGGGGTGTTGAATTTTGTCGAAGGCCTTTTCTGCATTTATTGAGACAATTGTGGTTTTTGTTATTGTTTCTGTTTATGTGATGGATTACATTTATCGATTTGTGTATGTTGAACCATCCTGGCATCCCAGGGATGAAGCCGACTTGATCATGATGAATAAGCTTTTTGATGTACTACTGGATTCAGTTTGCCAGTATTTTTTTTTATTTTTAAATTTTTTTATTATACTTTATGTTCTAGGGTACATGTGCACAACTTATGGAGGATTTTTGCGTCGATGTTCATCAGGGATATTGGCCTGAAATTTTCTTTTTTTGTTGTGTCTCTGCTGGGTTTTGGTATCAGGATGATGCTGGCCTCATAAAATGAGTTAGGGAGGAATCCTTCTTTTTCTATTGTTTGGAATAGTTTCAGTGGTCATCTTGCCAGCCACCCCCAATCTCTGAATAGTTTCTATAGCATTGAGATTGCGTATTACCTTTGAGTCTAGTGGAATTCACAGAACAAGCCAGTTGAGCCTTGACATTTTCTTTTGGGAAGGTTTTTGATTACTGATTCATCTTCTTTCATATTGTAAGATTATTTAGGTTTTCTGTTTATTCATGAGCCAATTTGGGTAAGCTGGTTTTTTCCTAAGACTTTGACTTTTTCATCTGAAAAATTTATCACTCTAATACTATACTATTTTTTTTGTTGTTTTTGAGACTGAGTTTTGCTCTGTTGCCTAGGCTGGAGTGCAGTGATATGATCTTGACCCATTGCAACCTCTGCCTCCCAGGCTCAAGTGATTCTCGTGCCTTAGCCTCTGAGTAGCTGGGATTACAGGCATGTGCCACCATGCCTGGCTAATTTTTTAATTTTTAGTAGAGACAGAGTTTTGCCATGATGGCTAGGCTAGTCACTATATGATTTTTAATAATAAGATCTTAAATATTTTTGTAATATTTGTGGCATTTGCAGTAATATTCCCATCTCATTCCTTGTCTTGCTCATTTTTGTCTTTTTTCTGTTTTTAAGATAATATATACTCGTGGTTTGTACATTTCAATAACTAAGTCAACTTTTTGATCCTCTTTATTATATGTTTATTATTCGTTTCATTTATGTTTTTGTCTTTATCATTTTCTTCGCTATACTTTTTTAGTTAGGTTTATTTTGTTACTCTTTTTCTAACTTCTTGAGATGGATGCTTAGCTCATGAAATTTTAGTCCTTTTTTCTTCTCTAATGTAAGGTTTTAAGCACATATATTTTCCCCTATGTATTGCTTTTTTAGCTACATGGCCCCAGGTATTGATATGTAGTTTTAAAATTATTGATTAGTTAAAATTATTTTTCTTACTTTTATAATGATTTCTGTCTTGATCCATGGGCAATTCTAGAAGTGTTTCTTCATTTCCAAGTTTGGTAGTGTTTTTTGTTTTTACTGGATTAATTATATTGCAGTAAGTGAATATATTTTCTGTAATTTCAGTTATTTTAAATGCATATTTTATATGTTTTTAGTTATTTAAAATATATTAAGACTTGCTTTATGGATCACAACATGATCACTTTTTGGAAAATGTTATGCGTTTGTAAAGAAATTCTACAATTGTTGAGTCAGTCTTTTATATTTGGTCATTTATTAATCATATTTTCAAATCTTCTATGTCCTTACTGATTTTTTGTCTATTTGTCCTGTCATTTATTGAAAGACGTTTTAAAAATCTTCAGTAATGATAGTTTGTTTATTTCTCCTTGTAGTTCTGTCAATTTTTTGCTCTATATATTTCAAGTCATTGTTACTAGATGTATTTCAATTTAAACTTGTTATAGATTCCTAAAGATATTAAAACTGTTTTTTCCCCTGTTGTAAGTTGAATTTTCATTGTCAGTAAGGCTTTTGCCTTAAAGTATATTTTCTCTGATGCCAGTCTAGCCTGAAGTAATATTTTTTCTGGTGTACATGTCTTCCATTTTAAAAATTTCACTCTTTCTGTAGTCATATTCTTCTGTATTCTTCCAAAGAAATAAAAGAGAAACTTGAAAATATCTAAGGGAACCTAAAGCCTATAAAGAGCACACAGATATGAAAAAGAGACAACTTCTAGAAATTTAAAATATAATAATCAAAATTAATTAGTGGACAAGAATATCAGCAGATTAAACGTAGGCATAGAGAGAAATATGAACTGCAAATTAGTTTGAAGAAGTTGTACACAATGCAGCCAGACAGATTATATAGGAAATAGGTTAAGAGGCATAGAAGATAGAAGGAAGAGGTATAAAAAATATACATCAATACAGGGGAGAAGAGAGGATAGAGTGGTTGCAGAGAAAATATTTGAGGGGCTGTAGCTTAGAACTTTCCAGAATTGAGAGAGACCTTAACCTACCAATTCAAGAAGTCCAGTGAATTCCACATAGAATAAAAGGAAATCCATACAAAGATATATCAGGATGTATCTGCAGCATACCCCAAAAGAAAGAGAACCTTAAAGGTAGCCAGAGAGAAGAGTCAAATTACCTGTAAAGGAGGAACCTTTGTTTATTATTGATATTTTTTGCGGGTATTGAATGCTAGGTTAAGCAGTTTTATAAGTTAAAGGAGTATAAATGTGCAGTTTGGGAGGAACCTAGGTTTTGTCTGAGCCTTTGAAAATATAAACTAAAATTCATTCCATTTGTTTTTGTTTTGTCTTTGGCAAACACTCTTTGCCTGAAAAAGTAGATACTGTGCTTTGAGTTAGAGCTCTTCATCAATTTTTTTTGGCCTGGGAATTTCTTACTTTCTTGGCAGCAAATTGAAGCAGTTAAGATTTTTTATAAGTAATATTTTATTTAGATTTTTTTGTCATCTTCAGTAGGAGGGTTAATCCAGATGTCTAGCTGCTATAGTACCAGAAATTGCAGTTGCTTTATTTTCTTTTAATTGAATTAAATCTGACCCTGAGGGCTGACTGGTTATTTACTGGGACTCCCTCCCAATCCAGTGTCACACTACAATTTGGGAAAGGGCAATGGGCATGGAGGAAGAGCTTTTAAACTCCCTTTCCTTGTGTTTCTACTGACATTCAGTTAAAGACAATGGCAGTCCTGCACCTTGAGGGTGGGTGGGGTTGGGGAATGGATGCTCTCATAGAGAAATTCTCATTCTTTCTCATCAGATCTCTCTCTCTCTTTTCAGAAGAAATCTCTCAGTTGTCAAAATATCTCTCTTTAGGCATTTGGTATATTTTCTTCAAGGGGTTTAGGCTTTTGCAAAAGCAGTTTCTACAAAAACATTAAGTTAACAAAAATCAGAGGAGTGAGGAAATACTACTTAAGGCCAAGGTAATTGCTTAGAATAGGAGGGAGGGGAAAGACGGGTCAAATTAGCCTGCCAATCCAAGAGGCACAGTGTTATAGCTCTAATAGTGACATTTTAAATAAATTACAGTAGGCTTCCAGAGAAGGATAATATTTGAACCAGGCCAAGGGCATCTAACTCAAATGTCTAGCAGTCAGGCATGAAATACAAATTAATAAAATAAGTTAGCATAAGACAAAGTGATGAGAATTATGGAGTAACTTGAGAGTATATATCCCATGTAAAGATAATGAAATTCAAATTTAAAAATAACTACTATTACACTCTCTAGGTCAATGAAAATCACTAAATCTCGTACTGTATTCAGTATGTGGGCTAACAGTTTATAATCTTTGAAGCAGTCTCCAGTTAAGTGTAGAGAAGAAATATTTTCCTTCTGTCCTTCAGGTTTGTGGCTGAGGCTCTGTAACAAAAGACAGATTAACAAGATAAAAGCACACAAGTTTATTTGGTGTAAGTTTTATGTGACATGGGAACCCTCATAAGAAAATAAAAGCCTGAAAAAGTGATTAAATCTGGATGTTTTTACGCTAGGTTTGATGAAGAGTGGAAAGTCATGGAAAATGAAATAGAGGACAGAAGAGTGGCTATGAGCTAAGTGTAGCTAAGGGTAGCATGGCCTGTTTGTTTTGATTCCTCTCAGCATCCCTCCATCTTCGGAGATAAGGATACTCTTTTTTTTTTCATAGGAAGAGCACCTCTCATATGAGGATATCAAGACCTGCTTCAGGGGAGACAAGGGAGATCACAGAGTTCTTCTTGCACCTGATATTTCTTAGATTCCTTCAGCTTAAATATCCAATTCTGTCACAATGTTATATTTCGGGGTAGCATATCCTTAAGCCTGTTGTTCCAAAGAACAAGAAATATTTATGTGTAGTGTTATGGATAATTCAGAAGAAATTGACATTTGACTATTAGGTTTCCTAAGGATTTTTACTTGCTTGGAAAAGGGAGTCTTAGTTTTATATACTTACTTTTGTGTATAGCTTTTTGTTTGTTTGTTGTTTCAGTGTCAATTAGGAAGTAATGATAGTAAGAAAAAATTGAATTTTTCCTCTTTGTCACCAGATTTTTTTTTTTTTTGGCAAAGGAAAAGTGTGTCTTTTCTTTCTTTTTCTGGTCTCTTCCTTTGCTGTTTTGTTGGGTAAAAAACATCTCTTCAGGGGGTAGCCCTACACATTCTCTTATACTCTTTGTAAGTATTTATATGCTTTAATGAAAATTACTGTGTATATATATCTGTACTATATAACCTGTTTATCATTTTTAAATGATAAATGTCAGTTCTGAAATAAATGTAATAGGTCTTGAATAGTATTTAAAAAATGAAATGGCATAACTTGAAATTTGTTAGAAGATATTAGAGTGTATCACCTATAATAAGGGCGAGTATTGCTTTATAAAACTTGTATTTTTGTTTGTGTGTGTGCTCACAATATAGAAGTATTTCTTTTTTTTTCTTTTTTTATTGTATATATATTTTTTAATTAATTTATTTATTTTTATTTTTTTTATTATTATTATACTTTAAGTTCTAGGGTACATGTGCATAACGTGCAGGTTTGTTACATATGTA